>NW_026571175.1:1203000-1260500 GCF_026225935.1 Boleophthalmus pectinirostris
ATGGTAAATTCCTGCTTTATTATCAGATGCACAAATAGAAGCACGGAAGAAGGAAAATGTCTTTTTCGTATTCCGAGTGAAAAGAACCGCTAACAGTGAATTAAACGACTTTCAAACATTCGCAGAGCAAACGTAGAAGATCCTAACAAACCGTGGACTCCAACAAGTTCAGACCGCATGTGTTGGGCCCATTTCTTGACAGGGTTGTGCATTTCTGTTAAATAAATTATATTAATGTGTAATTTCAATACATTTTAAGGCAAAATGTGTTGTCTTTTTGACACGAGAGCCGCATTGTGATCTGAATTATCCGGACAACACACCACAACTGAATCTGGGACACAAATAGCAGAAAAACAAGGTCACACTCAAATGATTGCTGAATCGCTTCGAAAGACAAAACAAACGATTGCGACGTAGCAACAGTTTCTGCTAAATCCCAGGATGAAATTACCACATGTACTTCTTCACACCCGATCCTAACTTAGAATCCACAATTTCTCACTAAAACTCAGAACCACAAACCAGCTTAAATGAACCTACTGAAAAGAGTGTTCAGACCGATAAACGGAATACGAAAAAGACATTTTCTTTCTTCCGTGCTTCTATTTGTGCATCTGATAATGCAGCAGGAATTTACCATTATCAGGGAGAAATACACGAGGTTACGCACTGTGTTTGATAGGGGTGTGTAAAAATATTGAAATATCGATGTATCGTATCACTTAATTTGATGATACAGTATCGATGGGCTGCTGTATCGATATATCGCCAAGAGTATTTTTTGGTATATTTTACTCAATTATTTTGTTACAGTGCTACAGTTTTGTTGCTTTTTCAGTGGAAGGAAACTTGTTTATGCAACACATTTGACATTTTCACTGTTTTGATTATTAAAATGGCTGTATTTCATATTAACTTTGCACAAGAAGTGGTTGAACAAACACTTTTAGTATCACAGCCATAATTTAGCATTTATTTTTATTGAACCGTCTCGAATCGATTTGAAATATATCGTATCGAAACAAAAGTGCACTGTATCGGGATATGTATTGTATCGTGGCCTATGTATCGAGGTATGTATCGTATCGGCAACTTCTTAATGATACCCAGCTCTAGTGTTTGACCGCTATCGTGTTTCTTGCCGCCGACCAAAATATTTCCCAGCATACAACACGGGCTTTTAATAACAATGACGTCAGCTGAAACTCGCCGATACACAAGACAGTTTGCAAGAACCTTGGAAGTACAAGTTCGGGCACCAGACAATCAACAAAGAGACATATATTCTGTGTTGTCAGCGATTCCGAGATCGAGGATTTAATGTCGGAACAAAGAGAATGTTTGGTAAATTTTATCAAGGGGAAAGACGTTATTGTCCTTCTTCCTACGGGATTTGGGAAAAGTTTAATATACCAGTTATCCCCGTTAGCGGCGCATTACATACATCATGAACAAATAGCAGTGATTGGTTAAATAAAAAACATTTAAAAAATTAATAAAAAGTACCCACCTACTGCCGAGCGAATTCTAACACTGTGAGGTCAGACGGTTTCCACGACATGAAACCGGCTGATGAATCAGACTAGATGACACCAAGAGAACTGTTTAACTTTTGGACCAAAATAAATGACAACAAAGAGCACATGGAGGGACACTTGTATCGAATTGTTAGACTAGTATCGAAAGATCTGATATTACAGTACAGCCTGTGTGGACTTACTCTGCAGGCCTCTTGATAGTTTTATTTTTGAAAAGCCTGTGTCATTACTCACAGTGCTGGCCGTTGTTTATTTATTTTGGGTGTTGTCTGTGTTGTCCTCTCTGGTGTTTTATTGTGAAAAGCCCGTGTGTACTCACATTACAGGCCTCTGTGTTGTCCTCTCTGACGGGGATGATGAAGGAGAACAGTTCTATCTGCTCTTCACACTGGTCCACAGTCGTGTTAAACTCTGCACAGCTGGAGACCACAGAGAACATGTGACTGGGGAGGGGCGGGGCCTCGGGAGTGTACCTGCACAACACACAGGAGACAGGTGTAAAAGGCAGGTGAGACAGGTGGAACAGACAGGTGAGACAGGAGAAATCTGCTTCCACATTATAGTCACGTTATAATATTGCACGGGCATCTCATGTCCAAAAGAGGGTCAAAAACTCGTGCTTGCAACTCAATCTAAAATGATGTTCAGTAAAAAAACAAGTGAGTTCCGTTGGTCCAGTGTGTTTGTGGACGGGTGGAACTCAGCCTCATCAAAGAGTTTAAATATCTGGGACTGACATTAGACCCGACATTGACATTTAAGAAACACATTAAGCGCCAAACAAAAACTGTTCATGTTAGACCAGTAAAATCCTTTATGACTCTACACGCAGCACAAATGTTTTTACGCTTCATGACTGTGTCTCTTATAGAGTGTTGCAGAAACACACGGTCCCTCACTGATGGCACAAAACTCAAACCCGTCAAATCACTTTTTTTTTTAAAATGTAAAAATATTGGACAAGAACCCACTCTCATTTCACCACTGCACTGTTTTAGATAAGCACAACCTGCTTCATTTGAATCATTTTGTTGATTTTAAATATGGATGTTTTATATATAAAGTTTTGTCTGGATTTGCCCTCCTCCGTTATAGGATTTTATTCAAATTAAGACTTGTCAGTGGGAACTTGGGTCACGGCTCGGGGGAACTGTGAGCTCCACACAGACACGTCACATTTGGACAAAATGTGTCTCAGTCAGAGACACTAAGTTCTGGAACAGTCGCCCATTATCAATAAGAGAAACTCCAACACTGGACACTTTCAAATCCCACTTGAAACAGGCTAAACAAAAACCAGACTTGTGGATACTTTTAGAGTAGAACTGTCGTTTGTCACTTGTTATTGATTTTTTATTTTTTTCTGTTAAATTTGTGGTGTCACCTGCCGAGGGACGACAAATGGAAATGAGCATTTTTGCAATAATCTGTCAGATTTACACTGCAGTGTTGTAGATGTTCATGAATATGCACTGTCCCTCTTCAATAAATAAATAAATAAAATAGTAATAATAATAAACATGTACAATAGTTCCTCTAGTGGTCAAGACTCCAGCTGAATTGAAGTTCCTGCGTAAAGATGTAGTTTGTAACATTTCTGATGGGGGATACACTGTGTTCTTGTCTCCATGGTGATGCTCCTGCTTGGTCTGGTACATTCCTCAGTACGGAACTAAAACTCTTACACAAAATGGACTCTTGTGAGCTTAAGTCATGTTCTAACGCTGTTCTCGCATCAAAAACAGACCTGGACTTGTGTTTGTTTCATTCACATGTTTGAGTAACTCTTTATTATCAGTCTGTCTACATTTTCAAAGCTTAAAATGCTCTGGTCCACAGTGTTGGGGAGTAACAGATTACACCAGAGTTATGTAATCAGAGTACAAATGATGAGTAACTGTATTCAGTTACAGTCACTGTTTCAGTGAGTGGTAATTGGATTACAGTTACTTTCTTGAAATAAATGGATTACATGGTGGGATTTTCCTGTTTTCACATTTTGGGCTATGTCCGTTTTTTTTTTTTAACCAAGTCTAAACCAGGGCTAATTCCAGATTGAACCAGGACTAAACCCAGTTCTAAACCAGGTCTAAACCAGGTCTAAAACAGGATTTAACAGGACTAAACCATGTCGTGTGGACCCTGTCTCCTCGTCTTCTATCAATAATATTTTTAATTTGGTTCAGTAAAGTCTGGGCTTTTTATTTTCTTTTATCAGACAAAACATCTTATGTGAAGATTTCCTTGTCTTTGTTTCTCTACAGCAAATCAAGTAATCCAAAGTAATCAGATTACATTGCTCGCTTTAAGTAATTTAATGGATTACGTTACAAACCACATTTTGGGGTATGTAATATGTAATCTGTAGGGGATTACATTTTAAAAGTCACCTTCCCAGCACTGCTGTTCCACCTTGTGATGTCATGAAGCAGGAGTTTTCAAGTGAACAGCTCCTTTCCCCTTCAGTTCAGTAGACATCAGCAAATTCAGAGCTGAAATGATCCAAATGATTCTAGTGAAGGTGTGTGGAGTTTAAAAACACAGTGGAGCACTTCCTGTATCACCACATGACATCACAAAGTGGAACAGAGTGTGTTCTGTTTGAGAGAAGAGCTCAACAAAACACAACTCCAGGTGTGTGTGTGTGACGAGGAAACGACATTATAAAACATCGATCTGAAAATAACACTGGCCCTTTACTTGTTCAATGGAGCCAAGTTACAAGTCACATCTGCGGAGTGGCGACCCTGTTCACAGTGAAATTGCATGTTTTCAGGACATGACACATAAGTTTAATGCTATACTGTGGAACAATCATGCAGAGCGATTCTCCAGACAGACCCAACAACAGAAAATAACACAGTGTTGAACCAACTGATGATGTCATAAGGTGTACCCGGGTATTGTGAGCTGTGCAGACAGAGACTAAATGTGGAAGGATTAGTCAAACATGTGAAACAAACAAAAACTAAACACAACTCCAGGAACCTTTCTGACGAGAACACATGACAGGGTTAAAACTCCACTACGGGACATTTCCTCACATTAGAACAGGGTTAAAGCCTCAGTGCGGGACATTTCCTCACATTAGAACAGGGTTAAAGCCTCAGTGCGGGACATTTCCTCACATTAGAACAGGGTTAAAGCCTCAGTGTGGGACATTTCCTCACATTAGAATAGAGTTACACAGTGTTTTGAGTGTAAAGTTGAGTCTCACTCTCTGATCTGCTCCAGCGTGTCCCTGAGGCCGTCGTGGTTATGGTCAAAAATGGGTCCCACCAAAACGTTCACGCCGTTGTTTTCTTCTGCGTATCTCCTGAAGAGCACCCCCTGCAGGTAACCCCACACTCCTGCACACACACACACACACACACACACACACACACGCACACACACACGCACACACACGCACACACACACACACACACACACACACACACACACACACACACGCACACACACACACACACACACACACACGCGCACACACACACACACACGCACACACACACACACACGCACACACACACACACACACACGCACACACAGCAGCAGTCAGGAAAAGAAAACAATACAAAACTGACACATTAAACTCACACTCAACTGCACTTTTGAGGTTCATTTTTCAGTCTTTTTACTTTAGGAATCTGAACCTAAACCAAGACACTTCCAAACACATGTTCTGATGGATTATAAAACATGTGATGAGAAAAACACAGATGTTATGTTTTACTCAGTGTCGTTCACTTCTACATGTATTTAAATGTGACCAGTGTACATCACTGGTGGAGGGTGCGGCACCTGCTTGTCTCCATGGAGATGATACTGCACTGACTGCAGTGGTGGAAAAAAATACTCAATCTGGAGAAAAAAAAAAAAAAAAGAAAGACAAAAAGGAAATCCAATAAACCTAAAACTATAACATGAAAATATCTACTCAAGTAAAATGATTAAAGTACTAGTTTATAAATGTACTTAGAGTGTTTTAGAATAGAATAAAATAGAATAGAAAGCCTTTATTATCATTCTACAACAGTAGAATGAAATTCAGAGCTGCTCCATTAAAGTGCAAGAATCAACAATTAACAAATAAAACAAATCAACAGTTCTCATTCAGTATGGTGTCAACTTTGGGGAAGAAGTTGTCCCTGAGTCTGCTGGTCTTCGCTGGCATTGACCTGAAGCACCTGTCAGAAGACAACAGGTTGAACAGGTGAATCCAGGGTGTGTATTGTCTTTAATGAATTTCCTCTCTTTGCTGAAACAGCGGGACTTGTATAACATGGTTAAGGAAGGCAGAGGGCAGACAGTAATGTCCTGTGCAGTGTTGGTGACCCTCTGCAGACACTTTCTGTCAGCCTCTGTGCAGCGAGAGCCACACTGTCACAGCAGAGGTCAGCAGGTGACCAATGCTGGAACAATCGAAGGTCACCAGCAGCTTGTGTTTAGTTGCTCTATTTTGCACAGATTCTGAAATCTAATAAAGCTTCAAATATTGATAAAGATTTGAGATGAAACAACTTTCCTAATGGTTTTAATTTGTCCAAAGAGGTTCATCTGCTCTTCTGATTATTAGGTTCTGTTTTCAGAGCCTTGTTCTGCTCCCTGTGCTCTTCCTCAGAGTCTCGTGATGTCGCTCAGATGATTTAAACAGGTTTTGGTTCTGTCTTTCACCTGCAGCGCCACCTGCAGTCCCACCTCCTCAGGACAGTATCCCAGGTGTGTGAGAGTGAAAAAGCCCCTTGTCCTGGTTTATAGTTCTGTGTACAGACATCAAAACCTGTTTAAATCATTTGAGCGACACGTCACAGCAACATCATGTGACTGTGAAGAAGAGCGCAGGGAGCAGAATGTCAGGGATGAAAACAAACTCTTGGTTTTTATTTGTATATTTTTGCTCAAACTAACTGCCTCTTCAGCAGGTCTCAAAGTATCATGAAAAATACTTTTACTTTTCAGTCCTGTTCAAAAATGTAGCAGAGTAGAAAGTACAGACACCTGCTCTCAGATCTACTGAAGTCAAAGTAAAAAGTATACACATTAAAATGTACAGATTCCTCAAATTTAGACTGAAGTATAAATGAAGTACTTCAACACTTGTACTTTGTTACATTCCACCAATGACTGCCTGGAATGTTCCACAGTATGGCATTACAGTCATCTATATCCATGGAGACAAGTGGGTAAGTCACAGGTCAGATCTGTGGAGAGGCTACTTTACTCACAGTAAGAACACTCTTCTTTTTCTGAACCATGAAAGCTCACGAGATAGAAGTTTAATGCCATACTGCGGAACATTCCAGGCAAAGCAGTGACACACCTCTGCAGACGAGCAGGTGGCGGACCATCCACCAGGATAATGGCATAGTGCAGCTTCAGAAGAACATTCCATCAGGCTCAGAGGTGAACATCGTTTGTTTAAACTGAATTTACCATTTTGACTCACAACAGGAGCCGTATGTGACCAGCAGGGGGCGCCACACACGTGTGCAAATCACACTAATGTTGAGGTGATCCCAAAGTCTGACGTGTGACTCAGAAGTCCTCCCTGTGTGTCAGGTGCCCTCCCTGTGTGTGTCAGATGCCCTCCCTGTGTGTCAGGTGCCCTCCGTGTGTGTGTCAGGTGCCCTCCCTGTGTGTGTCAGGTGCCCTCCCTGTGTGTCAGATGCCCTCCCTGTGTGTGTCAGATGCCCTCTCTGTGTGTCAGGTGCCCTCTCTGTGTGTCAGGTGCCCTCCCTGTGTGTGTCAGGTGCCCTCCCTGTGTGTCAGATGCCCTCCCTGTGTGTGTCAGATGCCCTCTCTGTGTGTCAGGTGCCCTCTCTGTGTGTCAGGTGCCCTCTCTGTGTGTCAGGTGCCCTCTCTGTGTGTCAGATGCCCTCTCTGTGTGTCAGGTGCCCTCTCTGTGTGTCAGGTGCCCTCCCTGTGTGTGTCAGATGCCCTCTCTGTGTGTCAGGTGCCCTCTCTGTGTGTCAGGTGCCCTCTCTGTGTGTCAGGTGCCCTCTCTCTGTGTGTCTTGTTTGTGTTAAATCTGCTGACTCTGTAGTTTCGAGCTCTCTACAAATGTTGTGAATCTTCCGGGGTTTTCGAGCTCAGTTGTGTGTGTGTCAGGTGTTCCGTGGACGTGACTGTGTGTGAAGAAGAAGAGTGAGACTTACTCTTAAAGGCGGGGAACATGGGGACTGTGTTTGTGATGAGAGAAGCATCAAATCTGGACTCTGCAGAAGACGCTAATTCTGAAAAACAGGAAGGAAGAAACACATTCAGTGGAAGACCTGGTTTAGTCCTGGTTTAGTCCTGGTTTAGTCCTGGTTTAGACCTGGTTTAGTCCTGGTTTAGTCCTGGTTTAGACCTGGTTTAGTCCTGGTTTAGTCCTGGTTTAGTCCTGCTTTAGTCCTGGTTTAGTCCTGGTTTAGTCCTGCTTTAGTCCTGGTTTAGATCTGGTTCTGGTTGAAGCGGGGTTACAGCAGATTAAAGGAGAGGTCCCACTGTGTCTGATGTTGCCTTCACATGGTGTGATTTTTGTCATGGTGAAGTGAAACATGGCGGACCCAGAGTTTAATGACAATAAGTGTAAATGGAGATGTTCTGTTTTTATGTATGCAACAACATTATGTAAGCGACAAACGAACCAACTAACAGCAGCAGACAATGTTTAACTCAAGGCAACGCTTAAGGTCAGGGTTTACTGGTTAGGGTTTAGGGGTTAGGGTTTAGGAGTTATGGTTTAGGGGTTAGGGTTTAGGAGTTAGGGTTTAGGGATTTAGGGGTTAGGGTTTAGGGGTTAGGGTTTAGGGTTTAGGGGTTTAGGGATTTAGGGGTTAAGGGGTTAGGGGTTAGGAGTTAGGGTTTAGGGATTTAGGGGTTAAGGGGTTAGGGGTTAGGGTTTAGGAGTTAGGGTTTAGAGGTTAGGGATTTAGGGGTTAGGGGTTAGGGATTTAGGGGTTAGGGATTTAGGGGTTAGGGGTTAGGGTTTAGGTGTTAGGACTTAAGGGTTAGGGGTTAGGGTTTAGAGGTTTAGTCCCAGTGTGTATTAAAGGGGAGGTCCCTGTGTGTATTAAAGGGGAGGTACCTGTGTGTATTAAAGGGGAGGTCTCAGTGTGTGTATTAAAGGGGAGGTCGCTGTGTGTATTAAAGGGGAGGTACCTGTGTGTATTAAAGGGGAGGTCTCAGTGTGTGTATTAAAGGGGAGGTCGCTGTGTGTATTAAAGGGGAGGTACCTGTGTGTATTAAAGGGGAGGTCTCAGTGTGTGTATTAAAGGGGAGGTCTCAGTGTGTGTATTAAAGGGGAGGTCTCAGTGTGTGTATTAAAGGGGAGGTCTCAGTGTGTGTATTAAAGGGGAGGTCTCAGTGTGTGTATTAAAGGGGAGGTACCTGGCGGGAAGAGGAAGCCGTAGCTGAGTTGTTGGTGTTGGTGATAAACGCTGCAGCTCTGACTGTGAACTGGAGACACTCGAGGGTCTGCTCTGAGACACGTGTGAGGAGACGAGGGGGCAGAGGCAGACATGTCCCCCTGAAACACACACAACACACACACACACATTTAGACAATACAGACACACACACACACACACAGAGGAGATCAGGGCACACGTGTGGACAGTTCTGAGCTCATAAGAATTTGGGATTCACTGAGCCAGCTTTTTCAGTTCAGTTTTTTCGATACTCTGGCTTAAGTATCTGCCGATCCCCAATATCGTATAATCACTCCACACTCGGGAATATATTTCTGTAGCCACAGTTGCCCTGGGGCAGAGTGACAGAAGCAAGGCTGCCTATCTGCACCATCAGCCCCTCTGACAGGGTTCTTTTTCACTCACAAAATTTCAAAACTTTTCCATGACTTTTTCATGAGCTAAAGTGAATATTGCATGACTTTACGGCACCTACATGTGTAGAATTGATCAGAGTTTTAGGGCTAAATATGAAATGTGAACTCTTTGCACTCACCTTATAGTTTGGGATTATAGTTTTTGAACATTCAAAATCCTGTCAGTGCATTTATTGTCTCTTCAAACAAAAGGCACAGACATTCACAAATACTCAACAGCCTCATGAAAACTTAACAGAACACTGGAGTTACGAGAAAGAGATACTAAAATTCCATGACTTTTCCAAAATTGCATTGAATTTACAAAATTCTATGACTTTTCCAGGATTTCCATGACCATGGGAACCCTACTCCGACCACCAACACTAATGCACAGATGGCAACATGATTTTCGTAAAAACCTAATACTTTTAGTTCAGTTTTCAGCCTGTTGCTGCTGCACTGTATTCAAGTGTGCAGATGCAGAGGAGCCTTCACTGGTCTGGTTTTATGGAGTGGTGATCATTAGGAGTTTCCTGAGCGTGACCTTCTCACACAGAGCCTCCTTCTCCTGTTTAAAGGTCTGAGCAGTGACATCACAAGGTGCTCCTCTCACTCACACAACTGCCCTTTAAGAGACCACCAGAGCCACAGACCAGACCTGCTTTATGAGCTGCTCCCAGGACCGGACTGGACCGGACTGGACCGGGGAGAGGGCAGAGAGACTACAGCGTGTTCAGAAACATGTGACCTACAAACTGTGGAGTGTTAAGAAATGACCTCAAACCTGTACCTCCAAAATATAACAGCACTTTTTACTCATGTTATTTTGGGGAATTTTTGAATCAAGAATAAAGCAAAACTAAACCAAGACTGAACCAGGACTAAACGAGAACTAAACCAGGACTAAACTTGGTCTAAACCTGGACTTACACAGGACTAAATCAAGGCATCAATTGTATAAAGAAGTAGTGTTCACCTCCAGCCAAATGAAGCTCATCGAGACGAGTGGTTATAGTGGCTAATCTGCAGCCAGGGCCCATATTTGGAAATTTAAATTCAAAACCAAAAAGCCAATCAGGGGCGAGGGTTATTAAAGGTAACGCCCTCTTCTCTGGTTCTGCACTAACTATCTTCAATTAAATCCAAACTAGTGAAACCCCAGGATCATGTAGCGAGAATTAATATAAACATTTTAAGACCAAAATGAGGAGCGTGACAGCAGCAGTTACAGAGAGAGGGCCCACGCTTTTTCAGTCAAAGGAAATTGCAACAAGAGCTCAAAGAAATCACTTGGCGCCCGTGCTTACTTCCTATTTGAAACACGACAACTGCTGCGTAGCTGTCACAGAGTGTGTACACATGCACATCAGTATCCCAGTTATTAGTCATATCCCGGTTCTGTCAGTATTCGGGTTACTGTGTTTACATGAGCACTGAGAAACCGGGACACTCATATCCCTGTGTACATGATCAAATGGAGTATCTCGGTTTCTTGACATAATCTTACAAATGTGCAAGCGCAAAAATTAACTTAAATCAATTTAATAAACCAGGAAAAATACAAACCGTTAGCTCGTTTAACATAAGAGGCTAAGGAGCTACGAGATCTCCCACAATCCACTGCACACATCAAACCAACAGATTCTTCATTCAAATCTTCTGCATAAATAAACTCAACTTTACAACATATAAACCATAACCACTGTAGAGACACATCAACCAGTTTGATCAGATAATTCAGTTCTGATCACATTTGTTTATGTTTTACAGAAACGAAACTTAAGACCACATGGCTCATTAGCATAAACTGTTAGCGGTGATAAAAACAGCTGCTCCTTGTGCCGCTGATGTGATCAACTTATTTTGGACTAAATGACACGACTCTGTGGATTATGTGTGTTCTTTTTGTGACAGAAGAGGTGCTGATGATGGTATAAGTGTGTTCTGTGTGTATACAGTATAGAAGATAGTTCATGTTTTAACTTTTCACACGAGTGCAGGTCGTACGAGTGCAGATTGTACGTCTGCAGGTTTAGCGCAGCTCTTAATTTTACTGTCATTTTACTCATTTGGTCACTTTATTTATGTTGGTCAATTTATTTATGTCGCTACTGTTGTGGTGAAAAGATTGGAAAGTGTCTTCTGGATGCATGCACACTCAAGTTTATGTTGCAGTATTCGGGATACTGCATTTACATGCCACAGTATCCCGGTTACTATCGGAATAAACCAGCTACAGTAACCCGGTTTCTAATAACCGGGACACTGCCATAACCGGGATACTGAAACCGGGTTACTGCGTTTACATGCACCATGAAAAAAACGGGATACTCAAAAAACCTGATTATAACCGGGATATTGATGTGCATGTGTACACACTCACAGTAAATAGAGAGAGGGTCTTAATATTAGAAGAATATTGCCTTCTGATATATGCTTGTTGTTGTCTCGGTGTAGGGGGCATGTCTCGGTGTAGGGGGTGTGTCTCAGTGTAGGGGGCGTGTCTCGGTGTAGGGGGTGTGTCTCAGTGTAGGGGGCGTGTCTCGGTGTAGGGGACGTGTCTCGGAGTAGGGGATGTGTCACGGTATAGGGGGTGTGTCTCGGAGTAGGGGGCGTGTCTTAGAGTAGAGGCTGTGTCTCGTGTAGAGGGCGTGTCTAGGTGTAGGAGGCGTGTCTCGTGTAGAGTTCGTGTCTCGGTGTAGGGGGCGTGTCTCGGTGTAGGGGGTGTCTCTGGTGTAGGAGGCGTGTCTCGGTGTAGGGGGCGTGTGTCTCGTGTAGGGGGCGTGTGTAGGGGTGTCTCGGCTCGTGTAGGGGGGGCGTATCTCGGTGTAGGAGGCGTGTCTCGGTGTAGGGGTGTCTCGTGTAGTCTCGTGTAGGGGCGTGACTCGGTGTAGAGGGTGTGTTGGTGTAGGAGGCGTGTCTCGGTGTAGGGGCGTGTCTCGTGTAGGGGGCGTGTCTCGTGTAGAGGGCGTGTCTTGGTGTAGGGGACGTGTCTCGGTGTAGAGGGTGTGTCTCGTGTAGGGGGCGTGTCTCGGTGTAGAGGGCGTGTCTCGGTGTAGGGGGCGTGTCTCGGTGTAGGGGCGTGTCTCGTGTAGGGGCGTCTCGTGTAGTGTCTTGGTGTAGGGGACGTGTCTCGGTGTAGAGGGTGTGTCTCGTGTAGGGGGCATGTCTCAGTGTAGGGGGCGTGTCTTGGTGTAGAGGCTGTCTCGTGTGTCTCGTGTAGGGGGCGTGTCTCGGTGTAGGGGCGTGTCTCGGTGTAGGAGGGCGTGTCTCGGTGTAGGGGGCGTGTCTCGTGTAGGGGCGTGTGGGCGTGTCTCGTGTAGGGGGGCTGTGTCTCGGTGTAGGGGCGTGTCTCGGTGTAGGGGGCGTGTCTCGGTGTAGAGGGGGCGTGTCTCGGTGTAGAGGGCGTGTCTGGTCTCGTGTAGGGGGCGTGTCTCGTGTGTAGGGGGCGTGTCTCGGTAGTGGTGTAGGGGGTGTCTCGGTGTAGGGGGCGTGTCTCGGTGTAGAGGGCGTGTCTCGGTGTAGGGGCGTGTCTCGGTGTAGGGGGCGTGTAGAGGGCGTGTCGTGTGGTGTGTCTCGTGAGGGGCGTGTCTCGGTGTAGAGGGCGTGTCTCGGTGTAGAGGGCGTGTCTTGGTGTAGGGCAACATCTAAATAAATTGCTTGGCCATCAACAAAAATGGAGCTACATGCAGTGTTGGGGAGTAACAGATTACATGTACCGGAGTTATGTAATCAGAGTACAAATTATGAGTAACTGTATTCAGTTACAGTTACTGTTTCAGTGAGTGGTAATTGGATTACAGTTACTTTGTTGAAATAAATGGATTACATGGAGGTATTTACCTGTTTTCTCATTTTGGGCTAAACCAGGATTAAAACCAGGTCTAAACCAGGACTAAACTAGGACTAAACCAGGTCTAATACCAGGTGTAAACCAGGACTAAACTAGGACTAAAACCAGGACTAAACCAGGACTAAACAAAATGACACCTAACAGTAGGATGGACATCATTTAAAGCAGCAGTGATCTATTCTTAATATGTTTAAGGAAAGACTGGGCTTTTTCTTTTCTTTTAGCAGATAAAACTTTTCATGTTCAGATTTCCTCATCTTTGCTTCTCTGCAGTGAAAAAAAGTCTGTTCATGGAGACTTGGGCTCAATTTGACAATTTGAAGAAAACAAACAAGAATTTTCAGGATGTGGTTGCTACATTCATGTAGTTTTAAAAAGCACGACAATATCAAGTAATCCAAAGTATTCAGATTACATTACTCACTTTAAGTAACTTCATGGATTACGTTACAAACTACATTTTGGGATATGTAATCTGTAATCTGTAGGGGATTACATTTCAAAAGTAAGCCACTCATTTAAACAGTTTTCTCATAACCTCCGTACAGATCGCTCAGCTCTTTACTCCACCTGGCTGCTCTAAAAATATCAGTGACCCTGATCAGGACATGTTCAGATCACTGATATTTCATGAAGTTGCCAAATTAATTTCAGGCTTAAAAAAATTCAAAAGTACTTGATGCATTTGGTTTAAATACACATTTTCTGAAAGAATTTAAGGATTCTCTTGTGCGACACATCACCACTCAATATGTCTTTCAAATTTTCAGTTGTTCCAACTGATTGGAAAATAGCTGCAGTGACACCAATTGATAAATCAGGTGCTAAAACAGAGATGGTTAATTATCGGCCAATTAGCATACTTCCTGTTATATGTAAAATAGATGAAAAGTGGGTAGTTAAACTCCTTACTGCTCATTTAGAAAACACCCAACCCTCACTACACCCGCTACAGTTTGGCAGAAAACAAGTGTGGTAGTTGATGGTGTAAAATCTCAATTGCTGGATTGTGATGTTGGTATCCCACAGGGGTCAGTCCTTTGGCCAGTGTTATTCTCCTTTTCCATCAATAATTTGCCAAATGTTTGTCCAAATGTATTTGCACAGACGTATGCAGATGATGCAGTCATCTACACTCAAGACAAAAGTTTTCAGCAAGCTGCTGATGACCTCACAGTTGCCTTATAGTCTGTGTAAAGCTCAAGGATTCATGCCTATTGCTAAACACCAAAAAAAAAAAAAAAAAACTTTCTGTATGTATTTCTCAAAATGTCACACCGAATTTTTTTTTCTTATTGGTGTAGAACTTAATCTGGTCTCAGAAATAAAATACCTTGGAGTTACTCTAGATCCAATACGTTATAAAAGTGTCCCAGGTAATCCAGTTTAATAATCAGCACTTTCATCACATCAGGAACAATTTAAACATAAATGC
Organism: Boleophthalmus pectinirostris; assembly: GCF_026225935.1. Taxonomy (NCBI): domain Eukaryota; kingdom Metazoa; phylum Chordata; class Actinopteri; order Gobiiformes; family Gobiidae; genus Boleophthalmus; species Boleophthalmus pectinirostris. The sequence continues at coordinate 1,217,641 of NW_026571175.1, forward strand.
TGCTAAAACTTATTTCTCCTCATTTCTCCCTTATTGTTTAACTACTTGATCTCTTGACTGCTCCACAACACTTAAAACCATTGAGCACCTCTATAAAAGAGGTCTAAAAATACTTGATAAAAAACCCATTTCCCACCACCACTGTCACATTCTGAAAAAGCACAGGCTTTTGGATTTTAGTAATATGATCAAACTCAAAAGGGCTTGTTTAATTTATAAGGTCCTACCCTCCCTCGCTCCACCTCCGTTAAAGGAGAACATCAAACGCAAAGACATTTCAGAAAGAACCACACGAGCCACCACCAGGGGAGACCTGCTCATACCCCACAGACAGACCACCTTTGGTCAGAATGTTTTATCTGCCCAGGGTGGAAACTAACAACTAACTCCACTAACAATGAGAGAGTGTCCTACATACTGCTCTTTTAAATCTCAAATGAAAAACTGGTTATGGTCAAATCAAACATGTCTCATGTTTAGCTGCATTATGATTTGAATTGATCTCCTATGAACATATATTTGCATGTGTTGAATGTGTGGCCAAATAGGAGGGCAGGAAGTGAATTGACTGGAGGAAAATGCCGATGTGTTGTGTAGTTTACGGCTGTGCCAATTGTTCTAACCGAGAGAAGGAAGAGTATCGAATATAGTCGTCCACAAAGGTCAGAAATGGGAAAAGCCGACAGAAAAATGCCGTAAAAGGTGGATTACAAACCTGTTAGAGGTCGGGAGGAGCAGAATTCGCTAATGCTCGTGTCTGCAGTGACCACTTCAACAAAGGCATGTTACAAAGCTAAATTGTTTTTTGTGGTTTACCTAAACATAAACAAATCATTAACGACAAACGACTAACGACGTCTGTTGACATTAAATTGTTCAAATAGAGGTTACTGCCGATACACTGCAGTTTTTCCCATAACAGTCGATACACATAAAATAAGAGAAACTCACCCCGGCAAAGACCAAACCATAAACATCATTTAGGCGATTTGCACCAAGGTTGAGGACACATCCACTGACAAAAAAAGTTATAAGCCTCCAAACTTTTGTACACCTTCATCTGTTGTCTGGTGTAGAACGATGTCTGAAGAGCTAAATAGTTCGTGATGTCCTCTGCCTCGATTGTCGGCAAATCTTTTACTTCGGTTGAAAATTCTCTCATTTTCAGTAAGATCAGGGTCACGCCCAATATATTTGTCGACTAACTGCTCGTACTTTTGTCTTGCTACTGGCTCTAAATCCTGACAATAAGAACTCTTCTCCATATCTGTGTTCCCCAGAGCCATGTTTGTCGTGTTTGTCTTCACTTCCTGCCCTCAACCTGAAATTCGCGCATCATCGTGATCACGTGACTGAAACCCTCCTATAAAATAATGGGACTTGCACAATGACTGGACTGTGTAATATTTTGGACTGTACAATGAATGGAATGTGCAATAACAGGAACTGTGCAATAACGGGAACTGTGTAATGAGTGGAGTGTGCAATATTTTATTGTCTGGCCCCTGTGACCACAGCCCTTTGGGACAATGGATGGAAATGAGCCTTAGGTGACAATCTGGTGTGTTTACATTCATGTCGTGTCATGTTTGTCCATTAACATGCTCTGTCCCAATCAAATCAATCAATCAATCAATAAATCAATCAATAGGGGGCGTGTCTGGGTGTAGGGGGCGTGTCTCACCTGGGCAGGGATGGTGTAGGACGCCCACAGAGGCAGGGCCAGCTCTCTGCTGTATCCACTGATGAACTCCACGTGATGAAGAAGAGAGTAGTGAGTGTGGAAGAGCACGGCCGGACGCCCGAACGGCACATGAGACGTGTCTGTGACACACGACATGGACATTTATACAGTCGCACTTCAGGAGGAGGCAAGACAGGACTAAAGACAGGACTAAAGGGACAGATCTCTACATGGGACTAAAGGGACAGACCTCCACACAGGACTAAAGGGACTGATCTCTACACAGGACTAAAGGGACAGATCTCCACACAGGACTAAAGGGACAGACCTCCACACAGGACTAAAGGGACTGATCTCTACACAGGACTAAAGGGACAGACAGACTCTCTACACAGGGACTAACACAGGGACAGATCTCCGCACAGGACTAAAGGGATAGATCTCTACACTGGATTAAAGGGACAGATCTCTACACAGGACTAAAGGGACAGATCTCTACACAGGACTAAAGGGACGGATCTCTACACAGGACTAAAGGGACAGATCTCTGCACAGAACTAAAGGGACAGATCTCCACACAGGACTAAAGGGACTTGAGTGATGACTTACTGTAGGCGTACAGCTCATCTGGTGGACTGAAGGGGGTGATGGTGTCCTCCACTTTGTTCTAAGGAAAGAAAAACACATATTTAAACTTTAGCATTTGTAGAACACATAAGTTAAATTCATTTATATTTATGTGATTGTACAGACCTCATCGTCACAGTTGCAGCCCAGATCGTAATTCGCTATGGCATCAGAGTCAAGGGGCGGGGTCGGAAATGTCACTTCCTGTGGCTGGGCGGGGCTAAAGGGTGGGTTGCGTAACATGTCATTGAGGCTGCCGTACGTGCCGTTGTTTGGGGCCGGAGTCAGGTCCAACAGATCTGACACAACAGAGACACAATGTCTCATGGAAATATACTCAAAACATAACAACACCTGACTCTTCTGTCTGTCACTCTGATCTAATGGGAGGAAATGTTCCACAGTGGGGCTTTAAGTGTTTTCGTGTAGTATCCTCCTTATAAATATCCCATCCCTGGAGTTGTTTTGTTTCTTTCACACTTGGAGGCAAACTGACTCTGACAAGCTCAAGGCAAATTAGGTGAAGTTTTGTGGAGTTTAAAAACCCAGAAGAGCATTTCTGAATCACCAACTGATGACATCACAAGGTTGTGACCTGAGCCAAGACTAAATGTGCGGCAGTGATGGATATAGTCCAACCCACCTGGTCTCAAGAAATGGGATCAAATGTTGGGACCCAAACCTGTGTAGGACACTACATTAGAGCAGGACGAAAGCCCCACTGCGGGACATTTCCTCACATTAGAACAGGGTTAAAGCTTCAGTGTGGGACATTTCCTCACATTAGAACAGGGTTAAAGCTTCAGTGTGGGACATTTCCTCACATTAGAACAGGGTTAAAGCTTCAGTGTGGGACATTTCCTCACATTAACATTAGAACAGGGTGGGACATTTAAAGAACAGGGTTAAAGCTTCAGTGTGGGACATTTCTCACATTAGACACATTTTCCTCACATTAGAACAGGGTTAAAGACTCAGTGTGGGACATTTCCTCACATTAGAACAGGGTTAAAGACTCAGTGTGGGACATTTCCTCACATTAGAACAGGGTTAAAGACTCAGTGTGGGACATTTCCTCACATTAGAACAGGGTTAAAGCCTCAGTGTGGGACATTTCCTCACATTAGAACAAGGTTACTGTATAAACGTACCACACATGACGTTGTAGAGCTCGATGTTCTCAAACTCTGGGACCATTTTCTGAAATTTAAAGCTCGGCCCGTGACCGATGAAGATCGTCTGAGAACGAGACAACAGTTCAACCAGATTCAGGAGGAGACAGTTAAAGGGGGTTGTTTTGTGTGTGAATCAGGTTTAAAGTGCACGTGGCAGATCAGGCCACTCTTTATAAAACACAATTTACATCATAGACTGAACATTTTACTACAGATATTGCCTAGATTTTTCTAGTTTTGTCAGTGTCTTGAAGTTTATAAAGTTACTTCCTGGTGGACACGGGCAGCAGATATGACATACTTGGAGGTAATTCCAAAACTGTTTACCTAGCAACCATAATATACACAACTCTAAAGCTTGTCTAAACTACACAATAGTTATATTAGACTAATGAAAATAAATTATATCGGCTTTATTTAGTTAAATGGAGGTTTAAAGTGTCCTTTTCTTCTCAACTCTTTCCACAAACTGTCACTTAATTGATATAAAACTATGATCCTTATTTAGCAGATATCATCAACATTCCCTGAGGGTCTGATGCTAACTGTAAGCACTGCTCTGTCTCAAGATCAGTTAGACTTGAATCTGAAGGCACTTCCTTCTCCGCTTTTACTTTGGTAATCGGTGATACACATAGGATTCAGCAGTGTTGTGTAGTCATTTTGGTACAAGTGGAAAAAAATCTGTCATGCTGCTGTTTTGCTGGTTGGTTGCCTGGCTGGTGTTTCTGAAAAACTACAGAGGAATTTCAGACAACATGAAATCCCAAAGACAAAACACCGAGCCACAAACAAAGTAACATGGTCTACTCCAGTCAGTGTAGTGAAGACTGCAGTGAGCGCCACACTGGAGAAACAGAACAGACATTTCACAAGAGGATGAACCAACACAGACGAGAGAGCAGCACAGGACCTCAGTCTGCTGTTCATCTCCACCTAAAAAAGGGGTGTCAAACATACGGCCCAGGGGCCGGATCTGGCCCTCCAAGACCTATAATGTGGCTCTCTGCTGATTTTCTACTAAAATTAATTTTATTTTATTATTTATTTTAAATATATATTTTCTCTTCGCTCTTTCCAAACGCTGTTAAAGGACGATCATTTTGACTGTTGACCGTGACACCCTCATCAGCGAAATGTCCAAAATGAAAAAAGTGGAGCCGAGTGCAGGATTTTCCAAGAAAAATTGACTGATCCCTATTTGCACACAAGTTCATGTTAAAACATTGTGTTGAAATTTCATTTTTCTTAAAGTTTCAGGTTGTTCATAATATAATATTTTGTAAAAGTTCATCAATTAAAAAAAGATTTCTGTAATAGATTTGCATTTCTCTGCACAAATATTTGAACTTATTGTTATTTTTGGGGTTTATATGCCATGAGTTTTCTGATCCGGCCCCAAAGTAAGAGTTTGACACTCCTGACCTAAAAGGACCTCAGTCTGTCGTACATCTCCACCTACAAGCCACAGGTCACTCTTTTGAGGACAGTGAGGAACAGATCTGAGCCAGAGAAAAGAACTGTTTTGAGAGGGCAGTTAAAGAGGCTATTTTTAAGAAAGAGAATCCATCTTTGAACAGAAATGGAGACCTCAGACACCATCTGTCTCCTATTTACAACTCCATCCTCAAACATGAATCTAAACAAACAAAGAGAACAACAGGGGGAGCCAGGTCAGGTCCAGAAGTCCTGAATGATTCTGTTAATATGACCTCACACTCAGTGCAAGCAATAGACCTAGCTAACAAACAGAAACTGTAAACAAGTAGATGTGTTAGTTGCAGAGTAGTTTCAGTGTAGTTAGCTCCTCCCTTCAGACAGACATAAGAAAGTGTCCACCACGGTCTGACCAGCTTGGATGAGCTGCAAAATGTATTCAACCAAAGTTCAGTTGACAAGTTTATCCTTTTACCATATTTTGCTGAAAATCAAATTATCTTAAACCTTCAGGGTATCTTAGTTAAAAGTCCACAACAGGTGCTCTTCAAGGACGAGGCTCAAAAGTGAACGGACAGTGAAGATGACCAAGCCTGTAATGTAAAAACTTACTGTGATAAAGTAAAAAGTGGTCAAAAAGTCTGAGGCACTCTGTTGGAATTAGAATGAAAGTCCTTTAATGGTTTCATGAGACAAGCCAACGTGTTTGGACACACGTGGGGTCTTCATCAGGACGAAGGGCGACTTTTATTCTAACTCCAACAGAGTGCCTTAGACTTTTTGACTGCTTTTTACTTTATCACATTATGTTTTTAGAGAGCAAGCTTGTTCATCTTCACTATCTCTTAATCTTAAACCTTTCTTGACAATGTTTGCTAATGGTAATTGCTGAACATTCCACCACAGAGATACATGTAGCAGCCCCCCCCCAGCGTCAAGTCACTGCAAAGTATCAATGAATTTGCCAAATGCACCTTAAATAACTGTACCAGTATTTCCTACAGGCGTGTGTGCTGCTGCTGTGTGTTACCCTCATGCTGTTGATCTTGTTGTCAAAGCCGTGGTCTCCGTTGAAAAAACAGCCTCTCCTCAGACGTTCCATTTCTCGCATTTTCCTGAAACCAAAACATAACAAATCAGATTCTGAAACACTTTTTTTTTTTTTTCCAATTTCAAACATTGATTTGGGAGAAATTAAACTCTCTGTACCTGCTACTGTCTTAAAAACTTGAATAAACAGAACTAATTCATTTTGTGGTCCAAAAGTCATTCCTCACTGACCTTCTGCATTCAGAGCATCCTAGTGATTCACTCTGATGAGTTTATAAGAGCTTTTCACAACTCTCAGAGACCAGAGCAGAGTTTTGCCGTCACAGTAATGGTAACGTCAACTAGCACTCTAACAGCACTCTTCCTGATTCTCAGACAACAGAACGCTTTTATTAGATGCAGATAGTACACAGTGGATTTATGAACTAAAGAGCTGCTTATACAATACAGGCTCTTTAAGTCCTCATCTTAAACAGGGAGTATTTGACTTCTGTGAGTTATTCACTGTACCACAGAACACAGATCACCATGTTCCCTTTGATTGTTCTGGAAACGCTGTGTCTGCTCCAAACAACGTGTTAACATGTTTTATAAGTTCCCCCTTTTCCCCTCACTTTGCTCCCTGCACTAAGTCACTCCCCCTTCAGAGCGCTATCACAACACAGTCAGTGTGTGTCTCACTAATGAAACTGCTGCACATCACATCAGGTTTGTCCTGTCACTGTGAACAGTTTTGTATCATGTTCTTGTATATTTATTAGGGGTGTAATGGTACATCTTCATGCCGAACAGTTTCAGTACAGGACTTTGGGTTCAGTACAGGACTGTGCACAAGTGAATTTGCACAATGTGTGTGTGTTTACATTCAGCCACTTCATGTGCAGCTACACAGAAGACTCGACTCTTTAACATTCACAAGGAACTCGTCCATGATTGGGGCAGTTGTTTCCTGCAGCGCTTTATAGTTAGAGCAACCGCCTTCACAACAACTGTCCCCCGACTTGACCACATGAATCCTGCAAAACTACAGTCATCGCACCCCGGTCCTCACTAATATATATATATATATATATATATATATATATATATATATATATATATATATATATATATACATACATTTGTTGTTGCTTATTTGAGAATATTTTATTTATGTTATTAGTATTACCAAGCAGCACTTTGCTGCTTCATTTTGTTTTATTTTCCCATTTGTATAATGTTAAAACCAGTGGCGGGCAGTCTGGGCCTACAAGGCCTTCTCTGTTGGCCTAATAAAATATATAATTAATAATATTATTATTAAATAATTCCAAATGTCTGTCCACTTCATTTCAGACCTTTTCTGATGCTTGTGCTGCTTCCAGACATGGATGTTCATATTAAAGCATCTGACCAATCACATTTCAGCCATCATTTGTTGCTGGGCAGAGTCAAAGTCAGAGAAGTCTCAGGCTTTCACAGTCCGTTTTGCAGGAACTCCAACACAAAATACATGTTCATGAAACTGTTGCTTTAACCAATCAGATTTTGAGTTGGTGTCACCAGGGCCTTCAGCAGCGCACGACAACGTCACCTGATTCAGAGCCGTGATTGGACAGTCAGAGAGAGAACCGCATACTGCAGCTGTGAGTAGTGGGCTACACGAATCCAAATAATTATTACTATGTATTACTGTTTTTAATTACCAGTGTCTAGTGTGGATTTTTTAAGTGGGCGTGCGCAATTCCTGACCCATGGGGTGTAAAGCTCTGTGCCTGTGGTCACTCATGTCTACATGGGCGCACCTCTGGGCCCGTCCTGATATCATGGTTTAGTCCTGGTTTAGTCCTGGTTCAGTTCTGGTTTAGTCCTGGTTTAATCCTGGTTCAGTCCTGGTTTAGTCCTGGTTCAGTCCTGGTTCAGTCCTGGTTCAGTCTTGGACCCTCATGTTGCAGGTCACTATAGGACAGTAGTGGAGATATCAGTGTTTCCCGCAGAACGTCATAGTTAAAGCGGTTGCCTTGACAACAAGCACAACCTCCCCAGCTCTTCTCCATGCTACTTCTGAAGGCCTAGGTGTGAAGTGGACAGTCCGCCACTGGTTAAAACAAATTGTTGTTTTAATAAACACACAAATAAAAAACAAGCAAATGGTTTTGCATTTTGTTCCCATCCTGTACCGAAAATGAACTGAACTGTGACCTCAAAACCAAGATACGTACCAAACTGTGATTTTTGTTTACTGTTACACCTTTAATACTTGCAGCGAACCATAAGAAGAGTTTGAATAAGGCCTGGGAGAGGTGAGAAAATGATTCACGCATGCATGGATGACTCTAAAACCTCTGCAGGCATGTTTTTGATGATGAAACATTAAAATACAGTAGAAAGCAAAACAAACAAAGAAAGAACAAAAAAGTGCTTAGTACCTCTACTTCAAACTGTGCTCACACTTACTTTGCGACGTGCCACTTCCTCTCCATGAGCAGGTGCACGTCCTCGATCCGCCTGTTGTTGGCGTAGTGCAGTCGTTTGGGTAGATGTTGCTTCAGGTAGGGTTTAAAATGCTGCGTGGGCATTTTACACTGAAACAACCGGAGCACAGGTCAGAGAACTGAGAAGTCCCACTCTCCAACAGCACACGAACACACCACCAATACTTACTGTGAGGTTAGCCACCACCACGCGAGGGTCATCTGCACAAAACCAAGAGATTTACAAAATGATCCAACTGACCCTCTCCTCTGACCCTCTCCTCCTCTAACCCTCTGACCCTCCTCTTCTTCTGCTCCAGTAGTAGTAGTAGTAGTAGTAGTAGTAGTAGTAGTAGTAGTAGTAGTAGTAGTAGTAGTAACAGTAGTATTTTGAGTACATACATGTAGGAGACTTGGGGTCTCTGGGTCGTATCCGTCCCAGTGATCCTGGGATGAGGTTGATCTCGTCGATGTTCAGAGGATACGAGATCAGGAACTCTGTGCGGTCGCAGTGAGCCTCCTCCATCCCTGAAGCAGTACACAGTACACAGTAGTACACATAAGATACAGTACACAGTAGTACACAGAGGAAGTAGTACACAGTAGTACACAGAAGATACAGTACACAGTAGTACACAGAAGATACAGTACACAGTAGTACACAGAGGAAGTAGTACACAGTAGTACACAGAAGATACAGTACACAGAGTATCTCAGGGCATTCTCACACATTTACATGTGACAGCAGCAGCTCACTCACACTGACCCCAGACCAACACTGATCAACACCGCTGTGCTCCTGCCAACACCGCTGTGCTCCTGCCAGCACCGCTGTGCTCCTGTCAGCACCGCTGTGCTCCTGTCAGCACCGCTGTGCTCCTGTCAGCACCGCTGTGCTCCCCTGAACACCGCTGTGCTCCCCTGAACACCGCTGTGCTCCTGAACACCGCTGTGCTCCCCTGAACACCGCTGTGCTCCCCTGAACACCGCTGTGCTCCCCTGAACACCGCTGTGCTCCTCTGAACACCGCTGTGCTCCCATGAACACCGCTGTGCTCCCATGAACACCGCTGTGCTCCCATGAACACCGCTGTGCTCCCATGAACACCGCTGTGCTCCCCTGAACACCGCTGTGCTCCCCTGAACACCGCTGTGCTCCTCTGAACACCGCTGTGCTCCTGTCACCTCCTTTGAGGAGCACCCTGTATGAAGAGTCGAGGCTGTGGTGGTCCCCTGCGTGTGGGAAAGACTCTGGAGTGCCACGGCACCACCATCACTCTCCTCTCATTTTGCACATTTGAAAGTGTTGTTTCTCACCGTGGTCCCCGACGATGATGACGTTGACGCAGCGATGAAGGTTCATCTGTTTGAGTCCGTTCATGAGCTGACCAATGACGTTATCGATCTCACGCAGAGGGTTGTCCAGCTGTGATACAACACAATATGACTCATGCAACCAACTGTACTAATATAATCATATACAGCACGTGATCAACACATGCAACTGTTTACACATTTAATGCAGCATTGTGTAACTTTTCTGGTGGAGGATCCATCCACCAATGCTTTCTTCATGGACACGTTATTGGTTGGTCTGGAATATTTCATGGTATTGTATTAAATCTTTCCTATTCCGTTTCCTACCATCATGGACACCAATCCAGACAAAGTTACAGGTCAGAGCTATGGAGAGGCGCTCACTGTCAGAATGCCTGTTTTTTTTCTAGTTATATTTGAGCTATAAAACCACCTGTAATTGAATAAATGTAGGATAGAACTGTTTAAAGTCATTCTGTGGAACATTCCAGGCAGAGCAATGACATCTCCATAGAAACAAGCAGGTGATGGACCCCCACCTGAAAAGTTACACAGTACACCATTAAATAGTAAACACCTTCACTGAGTATAGACTGAATACGCAGTAAAGCACTATGAGCCTCCAGATAAAGAGTTTCAGTTTGTTTTTACACACCTCGCTGCTGAGAGGTCCCAGTCTGTGTCCAAATGTGTCCGGCTGCTCCGAGTGAACGGCGTACACATAAGGCCTGAAACATTTCACACACACTTCAATATGTCGCTGTATCATGAGTATAGTTTCACTTTCAGTTTGTGTTTAAAAAGGTAAAGTTCATGCGTGTTATTTCTAGGCCCAGTGGTTTGACAGGGACACACCTGACGTCGTCCGGCAGGTGCAGCCAGTTGAGGATGGTCAGTATCCTTCTCTCCAGAGGAATGACCCTGAACACAGCAACACAAAGAGATATAAAGTAGTAGTAGTAGTCGTAGAAGCAGTAATAGTAGCTTTAGTAGCGGTAGTAGTAGCAGTAGTAGATGCAGTAGCAGTAGCTTTGGTAGTAGTAGCAGTCCATCCATCCATTTTCTTCTGCTTTATCCAGGGCCGGGCATCAGTCTGAGACAGGGACTCCCAGACTTCCCTCACCCTGGACACTTCCTCCAGCTCCACCGGGGGGACCCCGAGGCGTTCCCATGCCAGCCGAGAGACATAGTCCCTCCAGCGTGTCCTGGGTCTTCCCCGGGGCCTCCTCCCAGTGGGACATGCCCAGAACACCTCCCCAGAGAGGCGCCCAGGAGACATCCGGAACAGATGCCCGAGTCACCTCAGCTCTCTACGTGGAGGAGCAGCGGCTCTACTCCGAGCTCCTCCCATGTGGCTGAGCTCCTCACCCTGTCTCTAAGGGAGCACCCAGCCACCCTGTGGAGGAAACTCATTTCAGCAGCTTGTATCCGTGACCTTGTTCTTTCAGTCATTACCCAGAGCTCATGAGCATAGCTCAACCAGTAGCAGTAGTAGTAGCAACAGCATTAGAGGCAGTAGTAGTAGCAACAGTATTAGAGGCAGCAGTAGCAGTAGTGGCTGTAGTTATAGTAGTAGTAGTAGTATCAGTATCAGCGTCGATAGTAGTAGTAGCAGCAATAGTAATGAACCATACTTAAACATCCCTCCAAAGCTGTAAGTGAATTTGAATTTGATAACGATTCATCTTGTGCAGGGACACATGTGCTGTTGGACAGACTGTGGTTGCCGGGTTGATCATCAGTATCATGTATGTGCTGATTTACCGACTGTTTATAGTAAATGTTCACACTGAGCGAGTGTTGTTGTGCCTGAGTGTGTTTACGTCCTTTGTTCAGCTCCTCGTGATACTTAAAAGCTGATGTTAAAAGGCTAAAGCTAAAAGGCTAATAAATAAAGACTACTGTTAACAGATGAATGCTAAATGATGTCTGCGTCACTGTGCCTGGCACTGGGGAATTTGCAACAGTGGTGATTTTTGGTTTGCTCAGGACTCTCTAAAACAGGCATGTCCAAACTATGGCCTGGGGGCCAAATGCGGCCCTCAGACTAATTTTTCTTGGCCCTCAGACTTCAGGTGAATTGGCCCAAATTACCTTGCATCAATGAAAAATAAACTTTTTATTGCAAGTTTTTTGAAAATCTACCTTGGTAAACACTGTTGGGCAAGTTACTTTAAAACTGTAATGTGTTATTTATTACTTATTACTGTCATTTCAAAGTAATTCATTACATTACAATATTACTGCATTTAAAATGTAAGGCATTACATTAATATTGCATTACTTTATGTTACTGTCACCAAAATAACTGTGAAAAAGCTTAACTTTTGTGCCGTATATGGACTGAACCAGGACTAAACAAGGTCTAAACCAGGACTAAACCAGAGCTGAACCAGGACTAAACCAGAGCTGAACCAGGACTAAACCAGGACTATAACAGGACTAACCTCAGACTGATTCCAGGACTGAAGAGGAGGACTAAACCAGAACTGAACTAGGACTAAAACAGGACTCACTGTCAGGACGGGCTCGAAGGTGACCGACGGCTTTGCTCCGCACCTCATGGAGGTAAGAGCGGCTGTCGCCCGATCGCGCTTTACAGACCCCCTGCTGCGGGGGCTCGCGGCCCTGATTTCAGCAACTATTTGCGGGTACAAGACCCGGTGCAAGACTCTGCTACAGCGCGAAACGTCTACCTTCCTTCAACGTGTCCAGAAGTCCAACTTTTTGTGCAATGGTTTGCATCGTCCTCTGTCTTTTGGGTGTGAGCACAGGAGCCTTTGTCGAGGCAGAACGTTTCGTCGACGTTGTGGATTTTGTCAGAGAGAAAACTTGCAGACATACAGCACTTCAGAATCACACTGCTACAGATTGAACATTTATTTAAATTTGGCAGCTGAACACATTCTGTACTGTAGAGGAGACAGGAGTCCCTTAGCCGATCAGGACGCAGCGGGAGGAACGCGATACGTGTTCATACACTATAAACAAAAGGCATGCAAAATTGCACAAAAAATAAATAAAAAATAAAATCAGCGAAACAGCGAGACCGCGAAAAGTGAACCCCGTTAGAGCGAGGGACAACTGTAAACCAGGTCTAAACCAGAACTGACCCAGGTCTAAACCAGGTCTAAACAGCGTAGAGTTCTGGGTTGGTCCTTTCACCCGTGGTTAACTGAAGGTCTATCCGGCCGCGTCTCTGGCGTTTCACCGCTGCTGATATTGTGGTGATTTTAGCAAATTTCTATGAAGAAAAACCCACCACTTCAATCCAGGTTAAAAAAGCATTGTAACGCGCGTTACTCACATTTGTACCGAGTAAAATATTAAAATTTTTTCCCCTGTAATGCCTTACATTACTGCATCACAGCAAAAATCAACGCATTACTGTAATACATTACTTTTATAATGCGTTACTCCCAACACTGTTGATAAAGCTAATAGTTAATATTTACTGTGTGGTTTTAAGGATCTTAGCATGAATAAAGACTGATGGTTCATTCTAACGTGTTAAACATGCACAAATTTCAATTATTCCCTGTACTGAGCATCAGGCTTCGGCCCTCAATCGGCCCTCTGCTTCGTCTGTGTTTAGATATGTGGCCCTTGATGAAAAAAGTTTGGACACCCCTGCTCTAAAGTGTCCAGTTATTACATCAGAAAACCTTGTGAATCAGTTTACTCAAATTGGACATTTTTCCAAGGCACACCAGGGTTCCATGCTGCTATTTAGACATTGATGTCTAATTGTCAGAGTAGCAACATAAACATTATTTTTCAAGCGTCCAACTACTTTGACATTGAGTAGCGGCACTTTACTGTTTTTCAAACATTCTGCTTTTCCAACATGAATAATGTTAATGTGAGAGCCTGTTATACTTTGCGCTCCCATATGTCATAAGACGCGTGGGCCTTGATCAGAGAATACTTCTAAAAAAGAGCATAGGCCAGACTTTGGGAAAATATCTAATCTAAAATGGAGGCTGCATGGGCCTTTGTGCTTCTTTCGCTTGGTCATGTAGGTGATCTGTGGAGAACACCGTATAGACTAAATAAATAACCAATCAAGATCATTGTGCCAGCTCAATGAGAAGACCCTCTCACAGCCCAAACCACACATATGACGTGTCGGAATAAACAGGCATGTCTAAATAGAGGCATGTCGTAATCCCGGCATGTTTAAACAGAGGCATGTCGTAATGAAGGGATGTTGGAAAAGGCGGCGGACCCGCACACCACAGACTGTACAGTATAACTCAGGGAGTGTGTCACCCACAGCGTTCAGCTCCAAATGAAGCTCACCGAGGCCATCAGTTATAGCAGCAAATTTGTAACTGAGTTTCATATTTCCAACCGCAAGTATCACAGCAACCAAATATCCAATCAGACTTAGTGCTCAGCAGAAATAGTCAAAGATAATCAAAGCAGTGAAATAAAAACCCCAGGGGAAGAACACTTGAACACCAAAATGACAAATCTGACTACAGCAATTACAGAGACTTTTCCAATAAAAGTGAACTGGAGCCAGCGTCGATGGAGCCAAAGCACACCCATGGTCACTTCCTATTTGGAATGTGTCAGCTATTGGGTTAACTATGTCCAGAGATGTATACTGTAAAGTGTATGAAGCACACTCATATTCATCGACATAAAAGACTGAAATAGAGAATACAAGTGCCTAGGTCCAAACCCACACAGATGACAGTCTACAGGTTTGTACAGAGCAGATTCTACAGGTTAGAACAGATCAGAGTAGAGGTGTGTGCAGAATAGTGTCTAGTTCGTATACTGCAGGATAATCAGTACTAACTTAAGTACCAAGGCCAGAAGAAGGAGGCGGCCTTCACTCCCTGTTTCTCTGCTGTGATCCAGATCTGAAACACAAAGCACTTTAAATTATTTATTCAGTTTATTCACAAAAACAACTGTTAGATTTTATTTTTGTATAGTAAAACTAAAATGAATTATCTATGACCGATGCTAGATGGCTTAAAGATATTGTCCTTCGTTCTGGTACTTTGGTCATATGTCATATGTAAAGTCACAGTGTGTAACTTTTTTGCTAGTAGACAGTTGACTGACCGGTTGCCCTCCCCACCAGCGATGGTTGAGCTTCTCTCGTCCTCTCAGGGTGAACGTGGCGTTGAACACAGGGTCGTGCATCGTGTTTCCCACAATGCCATGGGACTCCGGGTACAAGCCCTGCACAGAGACAGGACTATGAAGGATCTCACACACACGAGGAAGTGTGTGTGCATGATATGACAAAAAAAAAAAAAAAAAAATATATATATATATATATATATATATATATATATATATCACAATTGTCCAAGAGGAAGATCACAGTTTGAATTTGACTTCATACATACATATGTACATATATACATGCATACATGCGTACACACTTGCATACATATACATACATACATGCATATACATACATACATACATACATACATACATACATACATATATATACATACATACATACATACATACATACATACCATACATACATACATACATACATACATACATACATACATACATACATACATACATACATGCATATATACATGCGTACATACATACATACACACACACACATACATACATACATACATACATACATACATACATGCATACATACATACATACATACATACATGTACATACATACATACATGCGTACATACATACATACATACATACATGCGTACATACATACATACATACATGTGTACATACATACATGCGTACATACATACATGCGTACATACATACATACATACATGCGTACATACATACATACATACATACATACATGCGTACATACATACATACATACATACATACATACATGCGTACATACATACATGCGTACATACATACATACATACATACATACATACATACATACATACATGCGTACATACATACATACATACATACATACATACATACATACATACATGCGTACATACATACATACATACATACATACATGCGTACATACATACATACATACATACATGCGTACATACATACATACATACATACATACATGCGTACATACATACATACATGCGTACATACATACAGCAGTATCTTTATAATGCCCTTTCAGAGGAAAGTCAAGTTATCCCAATAGGCAACATATGCATGCACATTTAATCAAAACAGATGATGATTTTGAGATTAAATTCCTGCAGGAAAATCATGGAAATGTTCTAACCCTATGAGAGAGAGGCACCCCACTCACACACACATATTTTACACACACACACACACACACACACACACACACACAGACACTAACAGCAACACAATAAGACATCACAACTACAGATGCACCAATCCGATACTTGCATGAGCATGAGCCTCACCGTGGCCAGGGAGTAGAGGTTTGGGAAGGTTTTAGACGGATACACAGGCCTCATGTAGACAGAGGACGTCCCACACTCCCCTGTCACATCAAACACGTGTTATCTATGACTTCACATTCTGTCTCACATCGAATCATTCACAGCTGCTCATGCTGGAGAAGGAGCGTACTGAGTTTGTGCAGGTTGGGGATGACCGAGCGTCCTTTCTTCAGATACGAGGCTCTGAAGCCGTCCACAGAGAGCATGATGAGAGGAGGCCGGATGAACCTGCAAATCAACACGTCATGTTACTATGATACAAGTGCACTGTGTCACTTTTTGGTGTCACTGCTCGTTTCTATGGAAATGCCAGTGCTCTGCTTTGAATGTTCCACAATATGACATTAAACAGCTCTATCTTACATTTACTTATTTATTTAATTTACTTAGGTGGTATTATTGTTCAAAAACAGACATTCTGATCTGATCTGACCTATAACTGGGTCTGGTCTGGTCTCCATGAAGATAGAAAGGTTTAATGCCATACTCTGAAGGCAATAACATCTCCATGGAGAAAAGCATTTGGAGGAGCCTCCTTCAGAAAAGTTACACAATGGACAGTCAGGTCTTAGAACAGGTTAAATAGACCAAAATATCACAGAGTTACCGAGAGAGGGGCCACATTTGTTCAATAGAACATGAACTGGAGTTGGTTAGCAGGTTAACTGTGTCTAGAGTTATATACAGGCTACAGACTAGACCCTAGTACTCTCTGTATTACTACACAAATGTGCATTTAAATGTGTTTAAAAGTGAAACAGTGAAAGAACTGACCCTGCTGGACACTCGGGCGTCCTGATCTCCGTACACTCCTCGTGCACCCATGAGGTCTCACCTCAGGAACAAAACAAACACATGAGATTTGTTCTGTGAAACATGACATCAGCAAACACTTTATTATCCTGGACACTGGTAGTAGTAGTAGTACTGACATTAAAAGTACCTTTACATGTGGACTTGTAGTTACAGCAGCAGTCTCCTCTGTAGTAGTAGTAGTAGTAGTAGTAGTAGTCGTAGTAGTAGTAGTAGTAGTAGTAGTAGTAGTAGTAGTAGTAAGAGTAAAAGTACCTTTACATGTGGACTTGTAGTTCGAGCAGCAGTCTCCTTGCTCTAAACAGTCTTCTGAGCAGTGGCAGGCGTGGTTCTCGTTCCTCTCCTCTCCACATCTGTCCTCCGAGCACTCAAACCCTCCCGCTGTGGTACACAAGTAAAGATACTACCACTGCACAGTACACAAGTATAAGTACAAGTCACTGTGTCACACATTAGGGAAAGTAACTTTGTGGCCAAAGCTCCTTGTCAGAGTCTGACCTCGTCAGGTTTCAGGAGCTCAGCAGACTGGGCCTGGTCAGGACTTGGATGAGAGATCGCTGAAACCAGGGGGAGCCAGTGACAAAAACTGTTCTTGTGTTCTTAGGCAAGACACTTCACCTACATTGTCTAGTATAAATGCAGTGTGTGTGAGTGTTTGTGGTCAGAGGGACCGATGGTGCAGATTGGCAGCCTCACTTCTGTCAGAGCAGCCCCAGGGCAGCTGTGGCTACAGCTGGAGCGTACCACCAGAGTGTGGAGGGAATGAAGAATGCAGCAAATTATAAAGTGACATTGAGACAAGAGAAGGAAATGAACCTTTGTCTATAATCCAGTGTGTCTGCGTCCATGTTGTATCATGTGTGCATCAACATGCTCTGTCTCAATCAAACACATAAACACACCACAATAAAAGCTCCACATGGTCAGACTGCGGCGTCACGAGTGGGGGCTTTACATGTAAAGTCTATGGAGTGGCGTGTGTCTAGGCGGGTCCAGTGTTTCCACTGTGTTTTTCATGTTCTAAAATCTGAACTTTGGGTGAACTTCCCTGCATGTCAGAGCGTTTCAAGCTTCTGTCCTCAAATGAAGAGACGTCCAACCAGAGGCGTTGGTGCGTTCTTGACACTGTGATCTGAACACAGCAAGTCTACTGCAGTATTAGTATTATTGTTACTATTTTGCCCAAGGGCTGGAAGTGCACTGCTGTTTGTGTAACTAATGAAAGGAAATGACTGTGTGCTGGTATGAGTATTATGTTAGTGTTTTCTTGGTATTATATTTTTGTTTCTTACATTGTTGTTTGTGTGACTGAGGCTGCTCCAGTAAAACCAAGAACCTGTGTGTCCTGGAGCTGTGCTTTTACCATAGTGTTTAAAGCTCGTATCTCAAGTCTCTTATAGAACATGTCTCTTAACAAGTCCAAGTCTCTTCCACTGTGTATTTTGTTTGGACAGTTTAATATGGATTCTAAAATTCTATTTTTCCATTTGACACTTTCATTTTCAAATTAAAAACACACAAAAAAATGTGCCTATTGAATACAAGATTCAGAATCACTGTGTGTCAAAGCAAAATGTCCAAATGTAGTTTTACTTTGAAAGGCATTACCCACTTTACAGTCACTAGATGTAACAACATGTTGGAAGTGTGTCATCAGTGGAGTGATCTGCCCCAGACAGTCTCACATTTACTTCTTCCAAGAAAATATTATTGTCTGCCTGGAATGTTACAGAGTAACACACACAAGCACACACAGCAGTAAAAATGCAGTGCTTTTGTGCAACAACAAATGTGTCAAATTGAATAAAGATACTGTGGAACATTCCAGGTAAACCAGTTAGATTTTTGGTAAAGAGTTCAGACCTGTTTTGAGGCAGTGGTCGTCGAAGTCGCTGCAGCAGCTCTGGTACGTCTTACACAAGTTATCACATCTGCACCCAGGAGGTTTGGCCTCCTCCAACTCGAAACATCTGCCCAGACAGGAGCCAGAGGAGCTGACCCACTCTGACACCACTGTAAACAAACACACAAACACACAGGACAACACAGCTCAAAACACCTGCCCACAAGGTAAAGGCAAAAGGCTGAGCAGGGCTCTTTGCCCTTTGTACTGGGGTGAGGACCTTTAACGCTGCTTGCAGCTTTAACATGTAATCATTAGAGTGTTCAATCAGTGGCTCTCATCACAGCTTCAACTATATTTAAACTGTATTTAAACTGTATTTAAACTGTATTTAAACTGTATTTAAACTGTCATTTCAAAGTCCAGTCAGTGACAGTCTCCTGTTTACGGCTGAAAGAACTCAAGAGACTCTGCAGAGTTTAAGGAGCAAAACAAGAACAACAGACACACAGAAAGGGCATCTGACACAAACTGACACACAGGGAGGGCATCTGACACAATCTGACACACAGGGAGGGCATCTGACACAATCTCACACACAGGGAGGGCATCTGACACACAGGGATGCAGGAGTATGGGAGGGCATCTGGCTCGTTCACCTTTGGTCTGGGGGGGGTTGTCTCCTCCCTCTGACGGGCGACTGGCCTGGAACACATAGGCTCTGTTCAGGTCTGCAGCCCACAGCAACAACAGCACCTGGAGACAGCACACACACACACACACACACACACACACACTGTTTATAGATGCACACAGCTAACCCGAAAGCCCCTGTGCTCCAAACAGGAAGTGAGCATGAGTCAGCTCCACTGACTGTGGCTCCAGTGCATGTTCTATTGAAGAAGCGTGGCTGCTCTGTCTGGAGCTGCTGCTCTCAGGCTCCTCATGTTGGCCTTACATGTTCCTATGAAGCTGCTCTACATGATCCTCTACATTTTATTTCACTATTCTGTCCCTAAATCAGTGATGATATGAACATTAATAACTGACCAATCAGGTGCCTTCTTTCCCCAAAGTCACTCCTGCTAGTTTTAACAACAGGTTTGATTGACAGCTGTGCTAAGCACCTGCTCTTTGGCTTCAACAGCCTCGCTCCTGATTGGCTCTTTGGTGGTTATGATACTCATGGTTGACATTCCAAATATGGAAGTTGGCACCAAAGTCGAACCCTGTGGGTGACGTCCCACTCCCCCAGTGCACTTCTGTACACAGGCTACAGTCAGACCACAACAAGAACCAGACCCAGACCAGAGTCAGACCAGAATCTGTCCTTAGGCAAAACACTTCACCCGCATTGCCTAAGTGGTGTATCCATGAATGACTGGTGGTGGCTGGCAGCCTCACTTCCATCAGTCTGCCTCAGGGCAGCTGTGGCTACACTCGTCCCTCACCCCCAGAGCATGTGGAGTGAATGAAGAGAGCTGTGAAGTGCCACTAAGGTGCTAGATCAATCCAGTGCATTATTCTTCTTAAAACAGAGCGTAAAGACGAGGGCGCACTCGCTGAAGTTCCACTTTAAAGCACTAATGTTTCAATTTACATAAATGTTTATATATTTATGTTGATTAGACTAGAACCTCGAAACAACAAACAGCCTCCTGTAAATGTAGAACTCTGTAGAACTCTGTGGGAGATTCACTGTTTATAAAGAAATCTCCAAACTTCTGATCCATAAATTCTACATTAAGTTTTTTCTTCTCATTATTTGTTTGAGAAGAAGAAGCACAAACGTGTCATATATAGTCCTTTCAGCTGAACAGAATAATGGCATCAGTTTCTGAAGCTAATGTGAAAGAAAAAAAAATAAAAATAGTTGTTTACTTCTCCTGACAGAGAAGATGTTGAGTTTTGTATCCGTTTTTGTTTCTTGTGGACAGGCCCAGAACTTTCAGAGATCTGAATCATAAACCCAGTCACACATCTGCACCTGACACTTCCACACAAACTCCCCCTGACACTCGGAGCTGTCTCAGGTCAAAGTCGAGGGTCTCCACCGTCACCTGGTGTCACTGAACACAACATCTGAACACAACATCTGAACACAACATCTGAACACAACATCTGAACACAACATCTGAACTCAACATCTGAACTCAACATCTGAACACAACATCTGAACACAACATCTGAACACAACATCTGAACACAACATCTGAACACAACATCTGAACACAACATCTGAACAACATCTGAACACAACATCTGAACACAACATCTGAACACAACATCTGAACTCAACATCTGAACACAACATCTGAACACAACATCTGAACACAACATCTGAACACAACATCTGAACACAACATCTGAACACAACATCACGCACTTACATGATTCAAACGCAAAGGCCCAAATAATCCTGTGTCTGTGTCAGACGCACACAAGCACACACAGGATTAGGACTTTACACACAAAAACTTTCCACTCATAAGCACCTCTACAGCTCCAGATAAGACCCCACAGAGACCAGACCAGGACCAGACCAGGATCAGACCAGGACTACACCAGGACTACACCAGGACCACACCAGGACTACACCAGGACTACACCAGGACACAGGACACACCAGGACCAGACCAGGACTACACCAGGACCAGACCAGGACCACACCAGGACTACACCAGGACCAGACCAGGACCACACCAGGACTACACCAGGACCACACCAGGGCCACCACCACCAGGACCACACCAGGACCACACCAGGACTACACCAGGACTACACCAGGACCAGACCAGGACCACACCAGGACCACACCAGGACCACACCAGGACTACACCAGGACCACACCAGGGCCACGCCAGGACCACCAGGACTACACCAGGACCAGACCAGGACACACCAGGACTACACCAGGACCACACCAGGACCACCCAGGACCACACCAGGACACACCAGGACCACACCAGGACCACACCAGGACTACACCAGGACCACACCAGGACTACACCAGGACCACACCAGGACCACACCAGGACTACACCAGGACCAGACCAGGACCACACCAGGACTACACCAGGACTACACCAGGGCCACGCCAGGACCACACCAGGACTACACCAGGACTACACCAGGACCAGACCAGGACCACACCAGGACCACACCAGGACTACACCAGGACTACACCAGGACCACACCAGGACTACACCAGGACCAGACCAGGACTACACCAGGACCACACCAGGACCACACTAGGACCACACCAGGACCACACCAGGACTACACCAGGACCACACCAGGACCAGACCAGGACCCCAGACTAAGGCCAAGCCCAGACCACCTCCAGCCTGATCTCTGTGTGTTTTCATACAGACATGAGTCTGGTCCTCACGTCCTCCGTCACTTCCCTCTTGCTCAAACATGATCGTCCAATCAGATTTGTTTATTTGAGTGACACATGTGAAAAGAAAGAGCTTATTGGCCACTCATCATTTACAAACATTTCTCTCTCCTCACATGAAGAGTTTTGTGTGTCACTTTTTGATTCTCTGTGTTTTTCAGTCCATGTGATGTTTTTTTCTAATATGGACAGACCATGCATGTCTCTGATTGGCTAATCCACCTGTCAATCACATCCATCTGAACTCGGGCAGATTCAATGGAAACCACACTCACATGAAACTACTGAAGAAGTGTGTGTTCTGGATCCCATTCAAGACCAGGACTAAACTAGGACCAATCCAGGTCTAAACAAGGACTAAACCAGGACTAAACCAGGTCTAAACCAGGTTTAAACCAGGACTAAACCCGGTCTAAACCAGGACTAAACCAGGACTAGACAAGGACTAAACCAGGACTAGACAAGGACTAAACCAGGACTAAACCAGGTCTAAACCAGGTTTAAACCAGGACCAGAGTCAAAATTTCAGGAGAAGACAAATGAAGCTTTGTGCACCAAACCAAGGTCAGAACTGAGGCCACTGAGACTTTTCTGGAAAAAAATAAATACATAAAAAATCAACTGAACTCACATGTTCATCCTGACGTCATTAAGAGGCTATTTTATTTTTATGAGTTATTAACTGGAACACATCATATGTTTAAATCCCCATGACACAGATGGTTTCATTCAGGCATACAGACAAGCATGTTACAGGTTAGATCTATGGAGAGGCGAGCACACGGATGTTTTTCCACAATATTTCTGAGAACTTAAAGGACATGTCACTGCCACGGTGAAACATTCCAGGTGCTATGATCAGTGTGGGGTCTGGACCCTCACCTGAAATGTTCCACAGTGAGGCTTTAGAGTTAAAGTTGTGTGTGATGTGCTGGTCTGCTGTGGGCCTGTCTCACCTGACCTGTGCCACTGTGTTTGCGCGTGAATGACCCCAAGAGCTTTTATTATGAAAATCTGGCTCCGCTCCAAAATAAACCTGTACATTGTGCATGACATGAGCTCGAGCTCATATGTTCTGCTGGAAACACCGAGAAACACCAGAGTGTGTCCCGCACGCGCCCACACCTCACACACGCGCACGGTCCAAAAGAACTGCTGTCTGCAAATCTCCAACATTTCACTGTGACACTGGAGCTGCTCCGACCGTCAAACAAACACACACCCGCGCACACACGCACACACACACGCACACACCCGCGCGCACACACACGCACGAGTCACCAAACCCCAGCTCACTGTTTATTGCCAAAAATCATTTCCAAACGAAGGTGAAAACTCTGATTTGATGTTTGTGACGCAGACTGCGCAAAGGCTCGCGCTGCGTGATGAACACAAACTGCGGTGTCCTGACTGTTCCCAATGTCCCGTTCAAAGTGCGTCCTGCCGGTCGATATCGCTCCAAACCCGGACTGAACCAGGACTAAACCTGGACTAAACCCGGACTAAACCCGAACTAATCCGGGACTAATCATGGACTATAGAAGCGGACCCGGGAGAGCTGAGTCCTGGTCTTACCGTACCGGTATTCCGCGCAGCATCTTCACTCTGGCCCCGTGCGCATCAGCTCAGCGTGAAAAGAGACAAATGTAAAAACGGAGAGTCCTGGGCACGAGCGTGAGAGCAGCGCGCGTGAACCCGTGCGTGTGCGTGCGTGCGGGGGCAGGGCCTCAAATGTGCGTGGTTACGACACTACAGTAGGTGAGACGTGAGTGTGGGACTCGGTGTTACAGTATATTTATCTGTGCCGCACGCGCTCCGGCGGGGGCGCAAACTGTGGCCCGGGGGCCAAAAGCGGCCCGTGGACCTCAGACTCAGGATACACAGCCAAAGTACCTCAAAGTACCTCAGAGTACCACGCAGTACCACATAGTAGCACATAGTAACACATAGTATTATTATTAGTGCAGGTTTCATCACAGTGGAGTAGTGGTGCAGCCATTGCACAATAACCTGAAAGCCTCCAGTTCAGGGACGAAGGACATAGGACTATGTCCCCCCCCCCCCCCCCCCCCCCCCCCTCTCTCTCTCTCTCTCTATCTATCTCTCTCTCTCCCTTTCTCTCTCTCCCTCCCTCTGTCTCTCTCTCTCTCTCTCACACACACACACTATCTCTCTTTCTGTATCTCTCTCTCTCTCTCTCTGTCTCTCTCTCTCTCTCTCTCACTCTCACACACACACACACACACACTCTCTCTTTCTGTCTCTCTCTGTCTCTCTCTCTCTCTCTGTCTCTCTGTCTCTCTCTCTCCGTCTGAATGACCCTTCAGTGTTCTTGTACCAGAGGTCCACTGGCTCCATGACCTCAGACCTGGACCAGAACCAAACCCCAAGGACACAAACTCTCCCTGATCATGACCACTGTGTCATAACAAAACATATGAAGTACACGTGTATTAATACTGTGTCTGTGGCACAGTAGCATTTACTGTAATAGTGCATAATAGTAATAGTAATATTTGTAGTTGTAGTAGTAGTAGTAGTTGTATAGTAGTAGTTGCAGTAGTAGTATTGACAGTAGTAGTACCCTCTCATGGCCCCCTGCCTGTATCTGCAGCTTGTGTTTCTTCCAAAATACGGGGCATTTGTCTCTGTCATTTTGTGAAGAACCTTTTTATCTTGAAAATGCAAAACCCGTCCATCAGTCCTGGTCTAGACCAGATCTAGTTCTGCTCTGGTCCTGCTCTGGTCCCACACAGAGACCAGGTGTGGAAACCCGAGACCGTGTTTAAACCCAGCCTCAGGTGAGAGAGATGAACCGACCAATGAGAGCGCAGCATCTGATCCAGGTGAGTTTAGAGGCGACGTGTCCCAGCACACATCTGTTTACATGTGTGTGTGGTCTGCCCCCAGGACTAGACCGGGACTAGACCAGGATCATGTTCAAAGAGGGTCTCATGAGGGTCTTATGAACTCTGTTTCCTCAGGACAGGAAGTACCAGAGCACAGAGCACAGCGTCACTCTAAACCCCAGTCAGATAACTAAACTAAAATAAATAAATACATAAATAAATAAATAAATAAAAAAGCAATTATTTGAAGTTGATGAAGTGAAAAGTCACAATCTTAAAAAAGAGTTTAAAAGGCTGGATCTATCGTTACTTGTGCCTTTTGATAACAGCTGAATTAAAAGTGCTGAACTCAAATATTTGTAGTTATGAGTTTTCTTTTAATGCAGCTCAGCAGCAGGGCCGGTCAGTGTGAGGCCAGTGTGCGTCTGAAGAGTGTGTGAGTGTTTGTTTTGTGCGTCTTGTCTTGTCATGTATAATATACTAGTCAATTGAACAGAAGACGATTTGACCAGAAACTGGTCATAAGCATCGATGGAGCCAAATCACCCTTTTCAACCCCGACAAAAGGTGGACCAAACCAAATTTCTGATCAGAATCGCCAACTACCTGGACAAATATTCACTTGGGTGATATCCACAATGACTTGGTGGAAACTCCTGGGCCATTCACAGCAGAAAAGATGAAAACCTCCAAGATTCTCGATGTGTTGTTGAACTTGTTGGAGTCCACGGTTTGTTAGGATCTTCTACGTTTGCTCTACAAATGTTTGAAAGTCGTTTAATTCACCATTAGCGGTTCTTTTCACTCAGAATATGAAAAAGACATTTTCCTTCTTCTGTGCTTCTATTT
The DNA here is from genome assembly GCF_026225935.1 of Boleophthalmus pectinirostris. NCBI lineage: Eukaryota > Metazoa > Chordata > Actinopteri > Gobiiformes > Gobiidae > Boleophthalmus > Boleophthalmus pectinirostris. Next base: position 1,243,565 of record NW_026571175.1, read on the forward strand.
GTGCATCCGATAATGCAGCAGGAATACACGAGGTTACGCACTGTGTTTGACCGCTATTGTGTTATTTGCCTCCGACCAAAAGATTTCCCAGCATGCAACGCGGGCTTTTAATAACAATGATGTCAGCTGAACGTCGCCTATACCTTGAAGACCCTGAGGCCCTCTGGATCTGAGCTGTAACGTGGTGTACTGCTGTAACCTGCGTGTCTCCCATGTGACAGGTTTAATCTACACCGAGGAACATTCTAGACAAAGCAATAACATCTCCATGGAAACATCAGGCGGCAGATCCTCCACAGGAAATGTCAGGTGCTACATCTTGAAGTGGTAGCCTTGATTTTGGAATATATTTGTTTCTCTTTTTATTCAGATGAGATTGTGTGTAGAAAGTCTCAAAGATCTGCTCGTGCTCTGAGGGCCGCATGAGGGTCAAGGTGCATGGAGTTTAAAAACATAGTGGAGCACTTCCTGTATCACCACTTACTGCCATCTTGAGAGAAGAACCTAAATGTGCAGGTTTGTGTGTTAAACATGAAACAAAACACAACTCCAGGTCTGTTTGTGATGACGAAACGACATAAGAACAGAGTCCAACCTTTCAAATGCAGATGGGGACAACTCAGACTCTCATTCTGATGCAGATTTGTGTTAGAATACAGTGAGTTTGTGGCTCTGGTCACTCACAGAAATGACCAGGTTCAACATTTGTGAATTTACCTTTTGGAGGTTTCATGGGAAAAACAGTGTGATCAATACAACTGTCTGTGATTTAGTATGAGAGGTTTCTAGAATCTGAAAACTACCAGTAAGTCCATTCGCTACTGACGCAGTAGGTGTATGGCAAAAAGTTCAGCAATTACCATGGTGACACAATGCACACATGAACAACCACGGCCAAAATAAACTTTTTAGGTCTGAAAACTTAAGAAAAAATGCAAAATGGATCAAGAGCACATTTTCAGGAGTCTGTGATCAGTGTGAGTGTTTCTGGTCCTGTTTGGATTAAAATCTAACTTTAGTCTAACTCAGGAGTGTCCAAACTTTTTCATCAAGGGCCACGTATCTAAATGGAGACGAAGCAGAGGTCTGATCGAGGGCCATAGACTGATGCTCAGTACAGTGAATAATTAAAATATGTGCATGTTTTAACACATTAGAATGAGCCGTCAGTCTTTATTCATGCTAAGATCCTTAAAATCACACACTAAAATAATAAATATTAGCTTTAACATGGTAGATTTTCAAAAAACTTGCAATAAAAAGTTAAGTTTTCATTGATTGGTAATTTGGGCCAATACTCCTGGAAGCCTGAGGGCCAAGAAAAATTTATCTGAGGGCCATGTTTGGCCCATGGGCCGTAGTTTGGACATGCCTGGTCTAACTTGAGTAACAAAGTCTCAGACAGAGCAGTGCCTAAATTTAGCACCAGACCCCAGGGAATGTTGATGAGAGCGGGAGTGAAGTGTCAGTCTGTTTGTGTTGTTCTGGTGTATAGTTAGTCACAGTGGCAGAGTGGTTGTCCCACGCTCAGGAGGACGGGAGGTTGAATCCCGCTCAGTTCATTCTAAAGTCGTGTCCATTAGGTTGGTTACGGAAGCTGAGAGGGTCACAACAAATACAAACGCGACAACACAACAAAAAGCCACAACACACCAAAAAAAAGCCACAACGGAAATGACCGCGGGACTCTATTTTAATACAAACGCCACAACACAAATGCAAAAGCCACAACACATTAAAAAGCCACAACGGAAGTGGCTGCGAGACTCTATTTTCTGACAGACCGATCAAGCGGCAAGTGAAGAAGAAGAACTATAACGTGAAACAAATAATGATAAAACAATAAATTACTTTTACTTACGTTTCCAACTTCTCCGTTCCTTTACTTTTCACGTTGTAGTTCTTCTTCTTCACTTGACGCTTGATCGGTCTGTCAGAAAATAGAGTCTCGCAGCCACTTCCATTGTGGCTTTTTAATGTGTTGTGGCTTTTGCATTTGTTTTGTGGTGTTTGTATTTGTTGTGACCCCTCTCGGCTTCCGTAGTTAAGATAAGATAAGATAATCCTTTATTGTCTCCCATAGGAGAAATTTGTCTTGGGACAGGGGGTGACATGCTTTAAAAAACAGGACAACACAACACAAAGCAGCACATAAACAAACACCACAGAAGAGAATAAATATGAGACCAAGTCTGACCATGAGTGATGCACCAACAGAACCTTTAAATTATTCTTAACGGGCAAGCCCTTGCATTCTTGTATTCTATTAATTATTGCACATTCCTTAAGCCTATGTGCAGTTGGTCCTTATTCAAACAAAAATAATAAAAGTTAAACATTTCTCTCCCTACATATATAGAATTTAATAAAAAGTGGGGTTTGCAAAGTTTCACAAAGATCCATATTTAAAGCAGCTCAAAGACCTTGACGTTTTTGTGACTGTGACGTCATTACTGCTAAAGTCCTGAAGGAAACACAATTTAAGAGTTACATTTTTACAACATAATCTCCTGTTCACTCTACAGGCACATGCATCTATGGCTTATGAAAAGAAATAAAAAAAAAAAAAAAAGATTCTAGTTTCTTATGCAGAAGACATCATGTAAACATGACCACTGAACATCTGCAAAGTTCAGTCAAAGTCTGTGAAGTGTTTGTCTGAGAGACTATTGAAAGCTCGAGTCAGCAGTGCTGGGCCCAACAATATCACTGTCACAATCTCTGCATGACCATCATCATCTTAGGAATTCACCTCAGCCTATTGAAATTGAGTTTGGATTATTATTCACTTATTCAGTTATGGATAATATTTCCCACCTTCAAGACACTCAAAGCACTTTACAACAAGGAACCACTCACCCATCGTCCACACATTTATACACCAGTGTACACACACACTAGATTTGTGTAGATTTGTGTCTGTGCACATACTCCAGATTTAGTCCTGGTTTAGTCCTGATTTAGTCCTGGTTTAGTCCTGGTTTTAGTTCTGGTGTAGATCTGGTTTTAGTTCGGTTGTACCCTGAGGTCGAGCTGTCGTTGACTCAGTTTGTCTTCTTCTTCTCTTCTCCGACACTCTTTCCTTCTTCTCCTCTTCAGCTTTTCAGAGTCTGGTCTTGAAATGTGTAACTTATACTTAATGAACTGAACAAAACAGGAACCAGACCAGAATCAGATCAGACCTGAGACTCGACTCTGCACAATCTACAGTTTGTTTATTTGATATTATATAGAAACGTGTGCTTTACATTTGAAACATTTAGGCTCGTCTATGAAATCCAAATAATACAAAATCTTACCAAATAAGAACGAGATGACAGAAGCTCCACAGCCTCTGTCCCCTGACCGCCACCACATCCACAAACCCACAGCAGAGCGCATCACAACATTGGATCCACCGCTCAATAGACACTTCATGTCGCTGAACTCACCTTCTTCGCCAAAAACGGCAACTCTACTGTTCAACATACAAACAAACAGCGCTGTACGATGATGCCATCGGCTGTGAAGGTGTGAACACGGACCACAGAACCACAGGTAACAGCGCCCGAGTACGGCAAAAGTCCCAGTGTAAGTGCACCTCTAGTACAAACAGTCGCGCTGACTGGACGTCCCTGAGCAAATCCCGCGCCTCAGAAAAACTGTTGAGTTCTGTGTGTTATATACATATATTATTTATCCGATACCTGATTGGAACATAATGTCTGAGGCTACGTTTAGACTGCAGGGCTTAACATTTTTTTGTGAAATCCAATGTTTTTGCGAGGTCCTTCACATTTCAAATTAAATGTGACTTGTATGTGACTCCAGTGTGAACATTAAACGGCCCAAAAGTGTCCCACATGTGCACTGGAAACACGACGACATCAACCGCAGCGAGCGTGCTCTGTGTTTACGGAAGTTGTCCAAACATGGACACAGCATTGAGCACCTGGAGATTTTAAAGTTCCTCTCGTACCGGAGCCAGAACATGAACAACTTACTTGTTTTAAGGAGGAGATTGAGAAGGAGAAGGACGAGGTTTTTGGTCGTGGTGTTTTGTGGGACAGTCCGTTGAAAGGAACGTGTGGATGTGGAGACGGAGCCAAGAGTGGTGAGTGGTGATGTGCTTCACTTCAGTGACACAGAGTTCATTAACAATTTTCTCCTACTTCAGCGCAGAATAGTGACGTTTGTGTCTTGTTGATAACGTGTAGGTGGATGAATGCATTTTGACCGTTCAGACTGAAGTCACATGTCAAAAGATCAGATATGTATCAGTTTCAGGAGCACATATCCAAGTGTCCTGGGTCACATTTGAAAAAATCGGATCTGTGTGGTTCAGACTGTCATTAAAAGATCAGATACAGGAACATAGGGGCCAAAAAATCAGATTTTGGGTCACTTCAGGCTGCAGTCTGAACGTAGCCTGAGTCTTGATCGAGTCCGCAGTCACACTATCGACGCCGATTTCCGATCACGTGATCAGATCGGGCCGACTCTAGTTCCTATAGCCCGCACAGCTTTGGGCCGTTCCTCATTTCAGTTTCCTGCAGCAAGTGACTGGAACCACCTTCAACACACTTTAAAACTTTATTCGTTTTTACCTCTGCTGACTTTTAAAAAAGTATTTTACAAAATTGCACATGTTTTTTTAACAGAGGAGGTGTTCTCAACTGACTTACCTGGTAAAATATTGAATAAATAAATAAATAAAAATGATGAAAACTGAGGTATGGTTGGAATTGTTGATGAGCCAAACTGGGGCATTTTAAAATTTTTCTAGATTTTGTCAGACTTACTACTCTCTATTACTCCGCTGGAAGTTGTAATCGGATCTTTCCAAATGTCTTATAATGTCCTATTTCTGGAGGATTTTGGGAAAGTCAGACCATATGATTTTAAAAGTTCTAATGTCCATGGGCAAGGCACTTCTCCCCCTGGTCTGCATGAGTAACAGGCGCTTATCGTTTTGACAGTGGAGGACCAAACATAAGCATTAGAGCAGTGTTTTTGGCTCCCATGTCATGGTCAGACTTTGGACAGAGTTAATATTTGAACACCCCTCCTCCTCCTCCACCTCCTCCACCTCCTCCTCCTCTTCCTCCTCCGCCTCCTCCTCCACTTCTTCTCTTCCTCTGACAGGATGTGACCTGGATGTGCTCCGAACGAGGACAAAAAGACATGAGCCGTATGCAGAGGTGCCCGTCCTTCAGAGTCTCTGGGTCACCTGGCGGGACCTTCTCCAGATCTGAGCGGAAACCTGGCAGTACCTTCAGCAAACTCGCTCCTGATTGGATCTTTGGTTCACACCCGGATTTCCAAATATGGTCCCTGTCCCCCCGCTCAGTCCACTGTGTGATGTTACTGTATGTGGTAATACAGGAAGTGCTCCACAAGCCTTCACTAGAATCATTTGGACGACTTCAACCCTGGAATTTTCTCGACTGAACTCAAGATAAAAGGAGCTGGTCACTTGAAAAGAGCCACTACATGACATCACAAGGTGGAACAGAGTGTTTTGAGCTTTGGAGATGCAGACAGACTCATAATAAAGAGTTACTCAAACATGTGAATGAAACAAAACACAACTCCAGGTTTGTGTTTGAGGACAACATTCTAGCATGACTTAAAGCTCAACAGTCAGATTGTGTAATGTAGAACCGATACGACCAGTGTGGGTGATGTTTAATTCAGAATAAAAATAATTAAATTCTGAATAAAATTTAATTCTGCTTTAAAAAGTCCATGTAAACACTTAATTCCTAATGAAAATGATTATTCAGAGTTCAACTTAATTCCGAAGTAAGTGGGAGGTTTATTCTGATTTTAAAGCCAAATGGATTTAGTCTTCGATCATGTAACATTTATTTTTCTTAAATGTCATTCCAGTCGTTCATGCTCGGTGGGTTGCCCTTCTGATGCGATCCAGATGATTCGGCTCAGTTACATACTGACACTTTGACATTGACGTCTAATTGTTGGAGTGGCGGCGTCTCCATTTTTTATCAAATGTTCCAACCACTCCACTCCAACAATTTTTTATTTTTTTTTCTTTGTCGGCGTTAGTCAGGCTGGCGCCACCTAGTGCCTCCACTCAATTTAATTTCTCTCCAGCGACTAGGTCAGAAATTAAAATACACAAGACGGTTTACAAAAACCCCAGAAGTGTGAGTTCAGGCACCAGCCAATCAGCGAAGACTCATATATTCTGTGTTGTCAGCGATTCCCAAGATCGAGGATTTAAAGCTGGAACAAAGAGAATGTTTAGTGAATCAGATCAAGGGGAAAGACGTTATTGTCCTTCTTCCTACGGGATTTGGGAAAAGCTTAATATACCAGTTAGTCCCGTTAGTGGTGCGTTACATACATCACGACCAAACAGCAACGACTGGTTAAATAAAAAAAGTATCCACCTACTGTCGAGCGAACAAAATCTAATGCTGCGAGGTCAGACGGTTTCTAAGAAGTGAAACCGTCTGGTGAATCAGGCTACGTCAGCGTGGCAGCATTTTCAGGATTAAAACTTTCTGTTTTAATCCTGGTTTAGACCTAGTTTTAGTCCTGATTTTAGTCCTGGTTTAATCCTGATTTAGACCTGGTTTAGTCTGGTTTAGTCCTGGTTTAGTCCTGATTTTACTTCAGATTTAGTCCTGATTTAGACCTGGTTTAGTCTGGTTTAGTCCTGGTTTAGTCCTGGTTTAGACCTGGTTTTAGTCCTGGTTTATACCTGGTTTTAGTCCTGACTTTAATCCTGGTTTAGTCTTGGTTTAGTCCTGGTTTAGTCCTGGTTTAGTCCTGGTTTAGACCCAGTTTATACCTGGTTTTAGTCCTGATTTTACTCCAGATTTAGTCCTGGTTTAGGCCTGGTTTAGACCCAGTTTAAGTCCTGATTTTAATCCTGGTTTAATGTTGGTTTAGTCCTGTTTTAGTCCTGGTTTAGACCTGGTTTTAGTCTTCATTTTAGTCCTAGTTTAGTCTCGATTTAGTTTTGGTTTAATCCTGGTTTAGTCCTGGTTTAGACCTGGTTTTAGTCTTCATTTTAGTCCTAATTTAGTCTCGTTACCGAGCAACCATACTATAAACTGGGCCAAAATCCCTCTAATGTTGCAGAAATTCAAATCTGACAAATAAAAATATAAGAGTAGAAATCATATTTAGTTGAAATCATGTTTAAAATAACAGAAAAATGTGTAAATGAATAATAAGTAGAAACTTGTCATCAGTGTGGAACTCTCTATTTCCTGCCATTTTCAACATAATTTTCAACTTGTTTTCATACGTTGCTTCTTGATTGGTGTAAAACTCACTAAGAATCATTTAGATTTACACCAGGTCTTATCCCGCCAGATTAACTCAAAGTGAGAGAAGAATCCAAACCAAACATATTTTAACACTTGAAATCAGGACTATATTTTGAATGTTTTGTAAAAGTAACATTTTTCCTCCAGGAAGTTCAGTGACACGTCCAAATACGGGCAGGACTTCCTCTGGGTAAATACACTTTATGTAAATGAGGAGAGCAGAGTGCAGCAGCAGACTGTGTCCAGCAGAGGGCAGCAGACTGACTTAGACTTACACTTAAACAAACTTTATTTTACTGACAACAGCAGCTCACACGTCACAATATAATATAACAACAAAAAGAATATATATATATATATAAATGGTGATAATACATTTGAAATAAGAAGCAAAAAAGAGAAAGAGACATTATCTGTTCCATAAGGGTGAGTTGTTGTACAGTTGTAGGGAGTATTATCTGTTACATAAGGGTGAGATGTACAGTTGTAGGGAGTATTATCTGTTAGATACGGGTGAGTTGTTTTACAGTTGTAGGGAGTATTATCTGTTCCATAAGGGTGAGTTGTTGTACAGTTGTAGGGAGTATTATCTGTTACATAAGGGTGAGTTGTTGGACAGCTGTAGGGAGTATTATCTGTTCCATAAGGGTGAGTTGTTGGACAGTTGTAGGGAGTATTATCTGTTCCATAAGGGTGAGTTGTTGGACAGTTGTAGGGAGTATTATCTGTTCCATAAGGGTTAGTTGTTGTACAGTTGTAGGGAGTATTATCTGTTCCATAAGGGTGAGTTGTTGTAGAGTTGTAGGGAGTATTATCTCTTATATCAGGGTGAGTTGTTGTAGAGTTGTAGGGAGTATTATCTCTTATATAAGGGTGAGTTGTTGTAGAGTTGTAGGGAGTATTATCTGTTCCTCACTGTGACAAATGTCTCCAGGTCACAGTGGATCAAATGAGCAGTTTTATGGATCAGTTGTCCCAGTGTCCCTTTTTCCTGGAGCTGCTCTTCCAGCAGAACACACAGAAATCCAGGGCACTGGCCTCCACAGACTGGGAGAAGATCTGAAGAAACTTCCTGCACACAGTGAAAGACCTGAGCTGTGTCATGAAGTCGAGTCTCCTCATGTTCTTCTTGTACACAGCGTTACTGTTGTCCCTCCAGTCCAGACTGTTGTTCACCTGGACACCAAGGTTCTTGTATCAGTCACTATTTCCACATCATGGTCCTGGATGGTGACGGTTCCTCTGGTTTCCTCTTCTCCTCAAGTCTTCACCAGGTCCTTGGTCTTGTCAATGTTCAGGAGCAGATGGTTTGTCTGGGAGCACTCCTCAAAATCTGTCCTCCAGCACCTGTCTGTCTCTGATACACCCAGCACCTCTCCCAGCACCTGTCCCAGCACCTGTCCCAGCTCCTGTCCAGCCCTGTCCCAGCCACCCTGTCCCAGCTCCTGTCCACCCTGTCCCAGCACCTGTCCCAGCTCCTGTCCCAGCACTGTCCTGTCCCAGTCCCAGCCCTGTCCCAGCTCCTGTCCCAGCACCTGTCCCAGCTCTGTCCCAGCACCTGTCCAGCTCCTGTCCCAGCCCTGTCCCAGCCCTGTCCCAGCACCTGTCCAGCTCCTGTCCCAGCTCCTGTCCCAGCCCTGTCCCAGCTCCTGTCCAGCACCTGTCCCAGCACCTGTCCCAGCTCCTGTCCCAGCTCCTGTCCCAGCACCTGTCCCAGCACCTGTCCCAGCACCTGTCCGTCTGTGATACACCCCAGCACCTGTCCCAGCACCTGTCCCAGCACCTGTCCAGCTGTCCTGTCCCAGCACCTGTCCCAGCACCTGTCCCAGCTCCTGTCCCAGCACCTGTCCCAGCTCCTGTCCCAGCACCTGTCCCAGCTCCTGTCCCAGCACCTGTCCAGCACTGTCCCACCCTGTCCCAGCACCTGTCCATGTCCCAGCACCTGTCCCAGCACCTGTCCCCAGCACCTGTCCAGCTCCTGTCCCAGCACCTGTCCAGCACCTGTCCCAGCACCTGTCCCAGCTCCTGTCCCAGCACCTGTCCCAGCTCCTGTCCAGCACCTGTCCCAGCACCTGTCCCAGCACCTGTCCCACCCTGTCCCAGCACCTGTCCCAGCACCTGTCTGTCTCTGATACACCCAGCACCTGTCCCAGCACCTGTCCCAGCACCTGTCCATCTGTGATACACCCCAGCTCCTGCCCAAGCTCCTGTCCCAGCACCTGTCCGTCTCTGATACCTCCAGCCTCTGCAGAATCATCAGAGAACTTCTGCAGGAGGCAGGACCTGGAGCTGTACTGAAATCAGAGATGAACAGAGTGAAGAGAAACAGACTGTGTCCAGCAGGGGGCAGCTCTCTTTCATCTCCCTCTCCTCTCCTCTCCTCTCCTCTCATCCTTCTCTCAGCCCTTCTTCTTTCCTCTTTTTCTCTTTCCTCCTTCTTTTTCTTTCTCTTCTGCTATCCCCGTCTCTCTTCTCTCTCTCGTGTCTTCTCTCCTCTTCTCTCTTCTTCTCCTTCCTCCACCTCTCTCTCTCTCCTCTGTCTTTCTTCTTTCTCTCCCCTCCTCTCTCTCACACTTTACTTAAGCTCTCTCCCACTCCTCTTTTTCTCTTTCTGGCTCACTCTTCTTGTCTCCTCTCTCCCTCCATCTCTCTCTTTTTTCTTTCCATCTTTCCTCCTCTCCTCCCCTGCTCTCCCTCCTTTCTCTCCTCCTCCCCTCTTCTCTCTCTCTTCTTTGCACTCGTTCACTGTTTACTTTCAGATTAATAATTGTCAGGAGTTGATTGTTTTTGCAGCGTCCTGTTTTTTTCCAGGTCTGTGAACACACCACGGCTCCTCTCATACTTCTACTGCCTCTGTACTTCTACTGCAGTAGTACGACAGTAGTACTACATCAGTATTTCAGGTCTGGAGTACTTTTTAGGATAATACTGCATTTTATGGGCCACAAACATGGGACCAAGAAATACAGGTAGGAGCATTTCAAAACAAATTGACATATTTGAGACCTTAAAACTTGAGGTGGCGATCTACTGATATACACCTGTGTGTCAGATGCCCTCCCATCCTCCTCCTGTGTGTCAGGTATACCTCTGGAGACGAAGAGGTGGAAAAAGTACTGAAAAATTGTAATTAAGTTCAAGTATCTTTACTTTGCTTAATTCCTACTCAAGTAAAATTAAAACTAACCATCTAAAAATCTACTCGAGTAAAAGTTAATTAATTACTTTCAGTTATTTGATGTAAAAAAAAAGGATGAGTCATAAATCTAATCCAGCTCAAGTTGTTTTAATAAACTTTTAGGTGTTAAAGACAAACTTTGTTCAGGTCAAACTTTGTATGTTTTAAAGACAACTGAGCTCACCAACACTTACTATTTTAACACTTATTATTTTAACACTTACTATTTTAACACTTACTGTTTTAACACTTTTTTAACACTTAGTATTTTAACACTTAATATTTTAACACTTACTGTTTTAACACTTACTATTTTAACACTTACTGTTTTAACACTTACTATTTTAACACTTACTATTTTAACACTTACTGTTTTAACACTTACTTTTTTAACACTTACTGTTTTAACACTTACTTTTTAACACTTATTATTTTAACACTTACTGTTTTAACACTTACTTTTTTAACACTTATTATTTTAACACTTACTATTTTAACACTTACTGTTTTAACACTTACTATTTTAACACTTATTATTTTAACACTTACTATTTTAACACTTACTGTTTTAACACTTTTTTAACACTTAGTATTTTAACACTTAATATTTTAACACTTACTATTTTAACATTTACTGTTTTAACACTTACTGTTTAAACACTTTTTTAACACTTACTTTTTTAACACTTACTATTTTAACACTTACTTTTTTAACACTTTTTAACACTTGCTGTTTTAACACTTGCTGTTTTAACACTTGTATTATTATGTTCTTCTGTATTTTACGTCTGTCTGAGGTTTGGCCAGAGGTTTCCTTCTCTTTCCTCTCCAGAATGATTCAGTGCATCTTCTTGTTGAACATCGTCATGACGACCTCGATCTGTGGCTCCAGCCTCATCCACATCCAACACACACTGACGCTTCTGTTCCTCACTGAACATTCTAGAGGAACATGCTGCACGTTCAAGCCCGCGCAATTTACTTTCATTTCCCTGGTAGATTTTTTTTTTTTTCTCTGTCAGTCTGATTTTACTCAGTAACGAGGGCAGGTTCCAATGTCAAGTAAAATACTTGAGTCCAAATGTGCTTGAGTAAAAGTAAAATGACCTATTTTTAAAACTGCTTAAAAAATAAGTAAATAAAAATAACAAATTACTCATAAAAGCTAATTACAGTAACGTGAGTAAATGTAATTGAGTACTTTCCACTCTTGGTCAGACGCCTTCTATCATCTTGTATCTTGTGTGTCTCCTGACCTAGTGTCTTCTCGTCTTCATGGAGATGTTCCGCAGTGTGGCATTAAATGGATGTTGTATCTTGACTCATCTGACATTTGGAGATGATAAGATTTGTTTGATTACAGTTTATGATGCGGATGTGTTGACCTGGTTTATGGTTCATATCTTTAATTACTGGGCCTATCCACACGAAATAAACACCGGCACAAGGTTCAGCGTCTTCTCTCTCAGTGCTGACTCTTTTCAGTGGGGATATTCTACATGCATGTCTATGGCGGAATGTTCAGCAGTTACCATGGTGACACAAGGTACGTCTGAAAAAAAAAAAGAAATCCAAAAAAGTATTTAAAGAGCACTTTTTGAGGAGCTGTGATCAGTGCGACAGTTCATGATCCAGTGGATCAGGACTTTGATTTTCAGTTAAAAGGTGAGAGACTGTGACTAATGTTATTTATGAGAGATGTGTTTAAAAGTACAAATGATCTCACCTGATGTAGCGCAGATAAATCATTTCTTTTTGGTCAGACTGTGTTCAAACAAAGCTCAGATTGAAGTGTTCAAAAGTGTCGCCGTTATCCAACCCCAGACTTTAACTTTAAGATGACGAGTTTGTGGAGCTGATCCCAAACAAAGAATGAGAAGAAGAAAAATTTGTGGATCAGAAGTTTGGAGATTTCTTTTAAAAAACAGTGAATCACCCACAGAGTTCTCTAGGCCCCTGCTCCAGCTGAAACTACGGCTCCATCTGAAACTGGGCAAAAACACCTCCCTGTGTTCCTTCTCTTTATCCTTCTCTTTATCGCTGACGTCTGGGAGCTTGAGGTCATGAGGTCGACGATAAGGACCAAGGAGGAAGGAGCAGTGAGGAGAAGGAGCTATCGCTGCTTTAGGTGGATCTGGATGCTCCAAACCAGTCAAAACTACAACTCCCAGAAATGGACTACAACAACTACTGCACGAGTCTTATGAGAATGATTTAAACCTTTCACTTTTTTCATCACAAACCAGGAGCTGATGTAAATCAAGTGAGTGACATGGCTGTTAAATAAAGAGCCGCATTAAACCTGCACAAGTATAATCTCTGAAAAGAAAAAAAAAAAAATCTCCAGTGCAATAGAAGCATAGAACAGACTGAACATCAGCAGCACATCCTCTGTCACAGAGAGAACACTCATATTCCACTCAGTCGTGTCCTTTAGTCCCACAGAAGACGGAGAGAGACGTTTTTTTCAGTGCTTATAGTTTATGCAAATTAGTGAAGTTTTGTTTCTTTAAATCATAAACAAATGTGTCAAATCTGCATTAAACACATTATAATGTCAGATTGATGTGGTTCTAGTGGTTCTGGTTTATATTTTATAAAGTTGAGTTTATTTACACCGAAGATTTAAATGAAGAATCTGCTGCGGTGTAGAACTTGTACAATAGTGTCTGGAAATGTTTAGTTTGATCTGCGCTGTGAATTGTGGGATTAAACCTCATAGCTCCTTTAGTCAGTCTGGTGCCACCTACTGCCTCCGCTCAATTCCATTTCTCTCCAGCGACTAGGTCAGGAATCGGAATATACTTGATGGTTTGCAAGAACTCCGGAAGAGCGAGTTCGAGCAAAAAGCAATATATATACATCCAAAGATATAAATATAAATAGAGCCAGATATTCTGTGTTGGCAACGATTCCTGAGCTGGAACAAAGAGAATGTTTGGTGAATTTTATCAAGGGGAAAGACGTTATTGTCCTTCTTCCTACGGGATTTGGGAAAAGCTTAATATACTAGTTAGCCCCGATAGTGAACATTTTATACAACCAAACAACAGCAAATGGTTAAATAAAAAAAGTGGAGCGAATGAATTCTAATGCTGCAAGGTCAGACGGTTTCCACAAAGTGAAACCGGCTGAGGAATCAGGTTATAGTTCCTTACCGCTGGTTAGGAACTAGGAAGGAGCAATGAAAGGAAGCATAACTGCTCCTTTCCTTACTCCTTCCTACCTTCACTGATCAGTTCAGACGGTCCTTGTCGTGGTCATGGAGGAAAGGAACTTCCTAAGAGCTTTTAACCATTTTTGGATGCACCGTATGACATCAGTATCTCACCAAGAGATTCCTGTGCTGAATAAGTAACATTTGATTGATTAAATGCCTATTACCATTGTACATGTATTATTTTGATGCCTACACTGTAAAAAAAAAAAAAGTTAAAATGACTTCAATTGAGAACATTTGACTTTATTTGAGTCGATTCAACTTGACAAGTCAAATGATCGACCAATGGAATAAGTGTGTTTTCTTATTTCAAGCAACATTACATTTAGTTTCAGAAATGTCTCAAACCCCAACAGCTGATATAAACCCAAACCCCAGCGACAGAACTATCCCTGTCCCTGGGACGACTAACACGACACCGGACAGGACAGAGGCTCCCTCAGAGCGAAATAACATCCTGTGTCGCAGGTTAATACGAACACTTCAAGACCAAACTGACGAGGCAACAGCAGCAGCCACAGAGAGACAAGACACAATATTCCAATGTAAATCAGTGACTAAAATCACTTTTAACGGCAATTTTGTTACAGAGACTTAATAATCCATCCATCCATTTTCTTCCGCTTATCCGGGGCCAGGTCGCGGGGGCAACAGTTTAAGCAGGGACTCCCAGACTTCACCCTCCTCCTCCACGTCGAGAGGAGCCAGGTGAGGTGGCTCGGGCATCTGTTCCGGATGCCTCCTGGGCGCCTCCCTCGGGAGATGTTCTGGGCATGTCCCACCGGGAGGAGGCCACAGGGAAGACCCAGGACACGCTGGAGGGACTATGTCTCTGGGCTGGCCTGGGAACGCCTCGGGGTCCCCCCGGAGGAGCTGGAGGACGTGTCTGGGGTGAAGGAAGAGTTAATAATCCATTTTATTTATTGCTTTGGTTGTATTTGGTTAAGCAATGGTTTATTCAAGTGCATTTTTGTAAACAAGTCATTGTTGTAAGCCAGACACATTAGACTAGTCCTGTGTGAACAAGTCTGTTTTATTTATTCCTGTTGTTTTTTTTTGTTTTGTTTTTTTTTTGTCTTGAAGTTCCTGTGTGAAATGTTCTTTAGAAAGTAAGGTTTATTGATCATTGAGAGGATGTATTTGCATTTTTTTTCCATGGTCATTGTATTAGTTGAAATTGGTCTCAAAATGTCAATATTATCGTTTATCGCAATAAATTATCGGTCAATTAATCGTCCAGCAAAATCTGTTATCGTTACAGGCCTAGGCATCTGTAACTGTAACTGTACCTCATCTAAAATCGCTGTGGCTTTTATAAATAGTCGTTTCTTGTGACTGTTAAAACAAGTATCTGTGTGGTATTTTGGTTTTGTAGTAGTAGTAGCAGTAGTAGTAGTAGTAGTAGTAGGAGTAGTAGTAGGAGTAGTAGTAGTAAGTAGTAGTAGTAGTAGTAGTAGTAGTAAGAGACTCCTGCTCCAGAATGTGGACACAGACGATTGATTGACTGACACTTTCAGGACCAATAATCAGGACAAACACAGATCTGGCCCCGCCCTTGTTGTTTCCCTTTCACCCGGATCACCTGCTCCGGGTCCGACCTCCCTCCATGCCATGAGGTCATACGTCTCTGTGACCTCTGAACTTTGACCCTGACGCTGGAGTTTCACTTTTACAGCAAAACAACTGATTCTGAACTTTGCCACAGTCACATGTACCTCCTCCTCCTCATCCTCCTCCTGTTGACTTCAGTTTTTCCTAAACTTTTTTAAATTTTTTTTATTAAGGACAACAGAATATAACATAAAAAATACAACGATCAACATTTAACAAATACAATAATCAGCATAAAACAAAAGACCAAAATATAAAGCAACACCCACAACAAATACAAAACAACAACAACAACAACAACAACACACTCTAACACAAATCTGGCCAAATTAAACAAAAGTAATATGATAGTGCAACATAAACACACCGCTGGGCCACCCTGCGGCCAATTCACAACTGAATTCTGAATTCACTCTTTTTTATTTTATTTTTTTCAATTTTTTACCCTCCCATTTTTAAATAAATAAATACATTAAAATAATAATAATAATAATAATAATAAATAAATAAATAAATAAATAAATGTCCCTATACTTAAACCGATATTTTTTTTTCACCAATATTATTTTCACCATCATCATTTCCTTTCATAATTTTTTGTCATTTATTATAAACTCAAATCATAATTTAAAGGCATTTTTTTTCTTCCCCATTTTTAAATAAGTTTTTAGTCCAATATTATTTTCACCATCATCATTTTCCTTCACCATCCGTCACAATCTCAAAGCAGAATCCTTCAGGCATTTATTTTTATTTATTAGTTTATTTATTTATGTAATTTATTTATTTATGTAACACTTTATAATAACTACACCTTATTTAGTCTTAATAAAGCATGAACAAAGACTTAATTAATAATGATTCACACTTAGTAACTACTTAATTACTACCTTAATTAGCGCTTGCACTTAATTTGCCTGTGCTGGAAATAGTTACTCATAATTATTTCATACTTAATTACTCATGAACTAACCATTTGTGCAATTATTAATCATTAGTAAACTATGAGAGAATGATTTACTAATAATGCAATGCAATGATGATTCAGGCAGCGTTTATCTGTTAGTAAAGTCTTTCTGTGAGCTTTTCTAAAGTGAAGACTAATTACGCTTTATTAAGCATTTACTAAGTGTGAATCATTATTAATTAAATCTTTGTTCATTATTAATTAAGTCTTTGTTCATGCTTTATTAAGGCTAAGTAATGTGTAGTTATTATAAAGTGTTACCTATTTATTTATTTAACAACAACAACAATACTACTACTACTACTACTACTACTACTACTACTACTACTACTAATAATAATAATAATAATAATTATTATTATTATAATAACAATAATAATAAGGATAATAATAATTGTCTCTACTATTAATTACAATAATTACAACAATAATTTATTTCATTATTAACTTTTTATTCTTTCAGTAATTCTGTTCTAATGTGATGAAAAGTTCTGCAGTGAGGCTTTAAATCTCATTTATTACTCAAAACTGACACTTGTGAGCTTTAAGTCATGTTATAACACTGCTCCCTCCTCAAAAACACACCTGGTGGTTTGTTTCTTTTAGTAATCCTTTAGTTCCACCTTGTGACATCATCAGGTGGTGCTCCTCTGTGTTTCTGAACTCCACTCTGTTCA
>NW_026571175.1:1273000-1286186 GCF_026225935.1 Boleophthalmus pectinirostris
AGGACTAACCCAGGACTAACCCAGGAACTAACCCAGAACTAACCCAGAACTAACCCAGGACTAACCCAGGACTAACTAACCCAGACTAACCCAGAACTAACCCAGAACTAACCCAGAACTAACCCAGGACTAACCCAGAACTAACCCAGAACTAACCCAGACTAACCAGAACTAACCAGACTAACCAGAACTAACCCAGGACTAACCCAGAACTAACCCAGGACCCAGGACTAACCCAGACTAACCCAGGACTAACCCAGGACTAACCCAGAACTAACCCAGGACTAACCCAGAACTAACCCAGGACTAACCCAGGACTAACCCAGGACTAACCCAGAACTAACCCAGGAATAACCCAGAACTAACCCAGGACTAACCCAGGATTAACCCAGGACTAACCCAGAACTAACCCAGGACTAACCCAGGACTAACCCAGGACTAACCCAGAACTAACCCAGGACTAACCGAGGTCTAACTCAGAGCAAATGCAGTTTATCTGTATTTCATGTGATTATTGATTTGAGTTTTAAACACACACACACACACGCGCGTGCACACATATCACTCCCACATACACGCACACACACATACACACACACACACAAACACAAACACACAAACACGCATACACACACACACACACACAAACACAAACACACAAACACGCATACACACACACACATCACTCCCACATACAGGCACACACACACACACACACACACACACACACACACACACACATCACTCCCACATACACGCACACACACACACACAAACACACACACACGCACACACACATACACACACACAAACACACGCACACACACACACACACACACACACACACACACACACACACATACACACACACAAACACACGCACACACACATACACACACACACACACAAACACGCACGCACGCACACACACACACACACACACACACACACACACACACACACACATACACACACACATACACACACACACACACACGCCACGTGTATTCTTCTACAGTCACAGGAAAATAAATACAACCACATTCAACCACAAGTCAACACCAGCTCTGAACCAGGACTAACCCAGAACTAAACCAGGTCTAAACCAGGACTAATCCAGGACTAAACCAGGTCTAAACCAGGACTAATCCAGAACTAAACCAGGTCTAAACCAGGACTAATCCAGGACTAAACCAGGTCTAAACCAGGACTAATCCAGGTCTAAACCAGGACTAATCCAGGACTAAACCAGGTCTCAGTTGTTATCTCAGATGAATAAACCTGAGTTGGTGGAATGAAAGTCTCGGGGCGGGATCCTGTAACAAGTCCAGACCTCAAACCTCTAAATCATCTGCTCCTGTGAAGGTACAGAGTGAACACAGGAAGAACTACTGCAGAACCTTCAAAATAAAACACCAGAGGAGCCGAGGAGCGAAGGGGCAGAGGAGCAGAGGAGCAGAGGGTCAGAGGAGAGGGTCAGAGGAGCAGAGGGTCAGAGGAGAGGTCAGAGGAGAGGGTCAGAGGAGAGAGGGTCAGAGGAGAGGGTTAGAGGAGAAGGTCAGAGGAGAGGGTTAGAGGAGAGGGTTAGAGGAGAAGGTCAGAGGAGAGGGTTAGAGGAGAGGGTCAGAGGAGCAGAGGGTCAGAGGAGAGGGTCAGAGGAGAGGGTCAGAGGAGTAGAGGAGAGGTCAGAGGAGAGGGTTAGAGGAGAGGGTCAGAGG
Organism: Boleophthalmus pectinirostris; assembly: GCF_026225935.1. NCBI lineage: Eukaryota > Metazoa > Chordata > Actinopteri > Gobiiformes > Gobiidae > Boleophthalmus > Boleophthalmus pectinirostris. The sequence continues at coordinate 1,274,719 of NW_026571175.1, forward strand.
AGAAGGTCAGAGGAGAGGGTTAGAGAGAGGGTTAGAGGAGGTCAGAGGAGGGTTAGAGGAGAGGGTCAGAGGAGAGGGTCAGAGGAGAGGGTCAGAGGAGAGGGTCAGAGGAGCAGAGGGTAGAGGAGAAGGTCAGAGGAGAGGGTTAGAGGAGAGGGTCAGAGGAGAGGGTCAGAGGAGCAGAGGAGAGGGTCAGAGGAGAGGGTTAGAGGAGAGGGTTAGAGGAGAGGTTAGAGGAGAGGGTTAGAGGAGAGGGTTAGAGGAGAGGAGGAGATGCTAAACCTCTGGGGTCCTGAATCATGATACAGTTTACAGTACGATGGCTTTCACATAGTGACTTGGTTAAAGCTGCACTATGAAACCTTCGAGGAAGATATGCCACCATCTCCATGGAGATGTCACTTTATTAAATTGATCTGGGCCTGTTTCCATGGAGACAAGCACCATCAGGACGTCTGTGAACCCACTCAAAGTAAGAAGTCTGTAGCTGCTTTTCAATGTCAATTAAAAAAATGAACACACATGTGATTGGACTAATAGAAGATTAATGGTTTAAATGCCATAGTGCGGGACATTCAAGACAAAGCAGCAGTCTCTCCATGGAGACCAACAGGTAAGGGACCTGCGACCAGAAAAGTTACTTAGGACACCTTTAAGTGATAGAAAACAGCATGTTTTTATACAGTACAAGTTAGTCCATGTTGTATGAGTGAAACATGTAAAACACTGAGAAGCTCAGAGTCACAGCACAGAAGAAAACTTCAGGTCCAAACAGTCTACGACTGGTCACATGTATACACTCATATATATACGCTCTCATATATATATATGCTCATGTATGTATACACTCATATATATACGCTCATATATATATACTCATATATATATACGCTCATATATATACGCTCATATATATACGCTCATATATATATATGCTCATGTATGTATACTCTCATATATATATATACCCTCTCTGTCCCTGCAGTACCATGTAGTACTCCCCTGTCCCTGTATATATTTTCATTCTCTGAGTGCATGTCCCTGTAGTAACATGTAGTACTCTCCCTGTCCCTACAGTATATATACTCTCATGTAGTACATATACTCTGAGTCCATGTCTCGGTATATATACTCTCATGTGGTACATATACTCTACATGTACATGTTCTTGTAGTACCGTGTCCCTGACAGCGCCACACCGTCAGTGACGTCACGGAGACGTTTGGACGCTCTTGTTGTGACGCCTGTCACCGGAAGCCCCCGTGCGCGCTCGTGCCTCTTGCCCGTGGTCTCGTGGAGGAGCGCAGTTTGAGCTCGCGCGGTTCACTCTGCTCACGCTCGTGCGCCGCTCACCTGGAGGAGCTTGCGCCTCTCACCTGTGCGCGCGGGGACATCACGGGGACACCTGTACGTGACACGTGCGTGAGTGAGACAGGTACGTGCACGCGCTTCTTCTTCTAATAACTTTACAATTACCCGCGCGCGAGACACGCACCTGTACTTTTCCCGCGAGTTGGACGTGACGTGACGCCGGACAAACGTGCGTCGTGTCGGTGTTTTACGGAGGCTCTGGGAATAAAATAGTTATAAATGAAGTTTCCAGATGTGATGTCGCTAAAATCCTTAAAACTATTCCGCCTGTGATTTGACTTTTACGTAAACGCTTTTCCCGCGGGACATATTTTTGCAGCTCGTAAAAATGTCACTCATTAAAATGATCCCGTTCTTCAAATGACGGGCCTCTGGTTATATTTCCTTTTTATGCGTCCTAATATAAGCAACAAAACGCAACGCAACGAGCAGAGGAACGTACAGCTTTTTACAGCCTATATTTAGCTCTCCTCAGGCCAACTTTTCCCACGTAGTCATACAGCGCTCCCCCAGGGCTCCACTTTACGACTTTATACTTCAACTTCTATCACTTGAAATGTAAAAATACTTTTGGCTCCTCGTCTGATCCAATCAAACAGACTAAACCTTCCACATAATCCCAGATTGTCCCGCTCGGAGTTGTGTGTGCAGATGTTTCAGGACACTCCCTCCACAACAATATTTTTTTTCTATTTGGTTCCAACAAAACTCAAGCCAAAAATGTCACTTATCTTAATCCAAGAAAAACCAGGGCCGTGGTTTAGACAAATATGTGGTGAGATTTAAACTAACGAACCGGAAAGTGCCGGGTTTAACATCTCTACTCATGTGGAGTCAAAGAAAGAGAAGAGGAGAAGAGAGGAAGAGAGGAGAGGAACAGAGGAGCAGAGGAGCAGAGGAACAGAGGAACAGAGGAGGAGAGGAACAGAGGAGAGGAGAGGAACAGAGGAGGAGAGGAAGGACAGAGGAGGAGAGGAACAGAGGAGGAGAGGAACAGAGGAGGAGAGACAGAGGAGGAGAGAAGGAGAGGAGAGGAACAGAGGAGGAGGAACAGAGGAGGAGGTCAGAGGAGCAGAGGAGGAGAGAAGAGGAGGAGAGAAACAGAGGAGGAGAGAAGGGAAGGTGAGGAACAGAGGAGCAGAGGAGGAGAGAAACAGAGGAGGAGAGAAACAGAGGAGGAGAGGAACAGAGGAAAAGAGGAGGAGAGGAACAGAAGAGAAGAGGAAAGGAGGAGAGAGGAAGAGGAACAGGAGCAGAGGAGGAGAGAGAGGAACAGGAGCAGAGGAGGAGAGAAGGAGAGGAACGGAGGATGAGAGGAGCAGAGGAGCAGAGGAACAGAGAAGCAGAGGAGGGGAGGAACAGAGGAGGAGAGAAGGAGAGGAACAGGAGGAGAGGAGAAGAGGAGACGAAGAGTGGAGGAGAGGAGGAGAGGAGGAGAGGCGAAGCAGCGAAAGAGAGGAGCAGAGGAACAGAGGAGAGGAGGAGAGGAGGAGAGAAGAAGGTCAGAGGAGGAGAGGAGAAGAGAAGAGGAGAGGAGCAGAGGAGGAGAGAAGAAGAGGAGAGGGACAAAGGAGCAGAGGAAAAGAAGAGAGGAGAAGCAGAGAAGGAGAGGAAGCAGAGTGAAGGGCCAGAGGAGGAGTGGGTCATAGGAGGAGTGGATGCAGAGGAGAAGGTCAGAGGAGCAGAAGAGTAGAGGAAAAGAGCAGAGGAACAGAGGAAAAGAGAGGAGGAGCAGAGGAGAAGGTCAGAGGGTCAGAGGAGCAGAGGATGTAGAGGATGTAGAGGAGGTTGTGTATAGTTGCAGGTTGAATTCCAGAGGTGTCGGTTTGAACGTCTAAACTATAATCGTGTTCTTGTCCCGACAGCGCGGGTTCCTCTCCGTGTGATTCCAGACTATAAATTAGGCTAAATTGCCGTGAAATTAAAGCGTGCGCAGAATGAGGAGTTTGACTGTGGTGTGTTCAAATGCTCCGCCTCAGGGGAGGAAGTCACAGCGCCGCAGAGATCACGGCTCCAACGGGCGACACACGACAACCTCCAACGCCAAGATGACACACTGTCCACAACAGAGTAACACTCGACTACTAACACATGAATGACAACGATTCAAGATATCTTATTTAAATAAAGAATTATTTAAGGAACTGTTAATAGTGTTGTCAAATGTATCAGAAATCAGATACTGATCACTGCTGAAATTATCAACATTTTTTGTAGGTGTCAATTTCATTTATTTGTTTTTCAAAATAAAATGTAAAATGTAAAAAATAGAAAATGAAAAAACAAAACAAAAAAAACAAAAAAAATCTTCATTATTTATCTCAATAAATAAATAAATAAATACAAAAATAAAATAATAATATAATATATAATAATTAGTTTTTTTCAGTTTTTCAATTTTGTGTTTAAAAATGACAAAGTTTATCAATTTTTTCATGGCTGTTTCCCGTTTCCGTGACTTAGTCCTGGTTCAGTCCTGGTCCAGTTCTGGTTCAGTTCTGGTTCAGTTCTGGTTCAGTCCTGGTTCAGTCCTGGTTCAGTCTGGTTCAGTCCTGGTTCAGTCCTGGTTCAGTCCTGGTTCAGTCCTGGTTCAGTTCTGAGTTCAGTGGTTCAGTCCTGGTTCAGTTCTGGTTCAGTCCTGGTTCAGTCCTGGTTCAGTCCTGGTTCAGTTCTGGTTCAGTCCTGGTTCAGTCCTGGTTCAGTTCTGGTTCAGTCCTGGTTCAGTCCTGGTTCAGTCCTGGTTCAGTTCTGGTTCAGTCCTGGTTCAGTCCTGGTTCAGTTCTGGTTCAGTCCTGGTTCAGTCCTGGTTCAGTTCTGGTTCAGTCCTGGTTCAGTTGGTTCAGTCCTGGTTCAGTCCTGGTTCAGTTCTGGTTCAGTAGTCCTGGTTCAGTCCTGGTTCAGTTCTGGTTCAGTTCAGTTCTGGTTCAGTTCTGGTTCAGTCCTGGTTCAGTTCTGGTTCAGTCTGGTTCTCAGTTGGTTCAGTCTGTTCAGTCTGGTTCAGTTCTGGTTCAGTCTGGTTCAGTGGTTCTGGTTCAGTTCTGGTTCAGTCCTGGTTCAGTCCTGGTTCAGTTCTGGTTTCAGTTCTGGTTCAGTCTGGTTCAGTTGGTTCAGTTCGTTCAGTGGTTCAGTTCTGGTTCAGTCCAGTGGTTCAGTTCTGGTTCAGGGTTCAGTTCAGTTCTGGTTCAGTCGGTCCGGCAATTTCGGTCAAGTTCACAGAAACTGTCAATTTTTCATTTAAACACAAAATCGAAAACTGAAAAAAGGAATAGTTTTTCATATTGGTTTTGGAAACAAATAATGAAGAAAATAGTTTTTTATTTTTTTCTTATTTTTGGTTTTATTTTGAAAAAACAAAACAAAACAAAAAAACAAGGGTACATGATTTTACAGAGGGCCACATGGGAATAGAAAAGAAAGTTCTATCATTTAATATTGAACATGACAGTATTTTGTGTTTTTATCTTCATCGTGGCATCAGGATCAGTATTGAATATCAAATATATGTTTTAGTATCAACATTGAAATGAAGTATAGTGACAACAACACTACACTCGAAAACCTTTCTGATGGAGGCTCTGTCACCTGCTTGTCTCCATGGAGATGCACTTGCATTGCCTGAAATGTTCCACAGTGTTGCATTAAACCTTTTCTTATATGTTCAGTTACAAGTTTTTATTGTTAAAAGATTTTTCAAAAACACAGATCTGTCCTTTAACTTGACCTGCTGATGTAACCTGCTAACCTCCATGAAAACAATGTCAGTTTAATGATTTGATGTGATAAAAAATGTACAAAAATAAAATAAAATAAATGAATAATAATAATATAATAATAATAATAATAATAATAATAATGAATAAATAAATAAATACATCTTGTAACAATGTAAGTATTTTGGTGAAATGGAGAGTCTTTACCAGGAGTATTCCACAGTATTTCATTTCATTCATTCATTTATTTATTTGTTTGAGCCAGGTACAATAACATTTAAAAAACAATAACAAAAATAGTGATATGTACATGAACATATTTGGGACCTGGTGCTCAAAAGGAGGAGGATGAAGTTTAAACAACTTATAGAGTCCTACCGCAATTGTTTTACATAATCACGTGGTTCACTTTTTTTTTTTTTTTTTTTTTTTTTTTCATATTACCTTTGGAGTTCTTACCTGTCATTATGCAGAAATATACACACACACATATACAAAAACATATAACATATAACACATACATACACACATATACATGTACACACACACATACACACATATGTACATACATACAGACATATGGCCCAGTCAAGCAGAAGTAAACATCAAGGCCAAAAATTCAAGTTAATGCATCTGATATAAAAATGTATTGAACAGATACATATGTACTCTAGTTTATGAAACTGTTGACCTTTTTTCTGTACCATTTTTGGTTCTAAAGTTCCATACGTTTTAAACAGACCATGTATGAAACATGGAACAAAAATTATTTCCCAAATTTCAAAGACCTGCAAATCATGTAAATAAATGGATGTATTTCATCATATCTTGTGTTATTCCATCTTTGAACTGTTGATGAAGGGACATGATTTTTCAAAAAAAAAGTATTTAAAATGATAAAAAATAGCTTGGAAGGACTGACATATTTTATAGAAATAGTTTCCTTTCATTTTGAAGTAATATTAAAGTATTCAGAAGAAAAAAGCGACAAATGATGTAAAATCCTGCACCTTCTACTTGTTTGAACAATTTTCCCTCCGTTACTTTTCCCTCCGTTACCATGACCTTTCTTAATAAAAAATCTCATGAGTCAAAAAGTAAGAGGTTTTTCATCCTAATCTTGTACCATATGGTAGAAAACTATATGAAGCAAATATTCAAACCAGTTTGTTAAGGATATGGAAGTGAGAACCAAGAGTTATCACTGTTTGGATTTATTGCCCAAAAAGTGCTGCATATTTCATTCCCTCCGTTACCAACATGAGTTTTTTACATTTTTTTGTCAACAACTTGAAAGAATATCACAGGTTTAACTTGACCCTGTTGGAGTGTAACTCTTTCCTACATTCTGATACTTTACTTATTTCAATAGTCCCTCTAGTTTCTGAATAAGAGACATTTGAATGTCAAAAATCTGCCCCTGTTTCCCTCCGTTACCACTTGACTGGACCCATATGTGCATCATAGATGTCCAGTACATATAATCAATATAAATGTTTATACACATATACATAACACACATATACACACATGCAGAAACAGATTTTCATTTATGGTCGTACATACTAATAATAATGTTATCGTAGGCACAAGGTTTATCGTTTATGATCATACAATATGAACAGTGATGAGAATGAAAAATTTAGGGATTTTTTGTTTTTGTTTATGATCGTACAAAATACAGTATGACATTAAACAATCTCTATCTCCATGGAGACAAGTAGATGAGGCCAAGTTACAGGTCAGATCTGTGGAACGGTAATGTTCAACATGTTTCCACAATAAACAGTAGCACTTTCTTTTCTATTCCAATGTGACCTTGTGAAATCTCTCAGTGTTCATTATGAAGATATGTTGTTTTCATGGTCACTTTGAGCTATAAAAAACATCTACGATTGAATAAATGCAAGATGGATCAGTTTAATGCCATACCATGGAACATTTTAGGGCAAAGCAATGACGTCTCCAAATGACATCTCCACGGAAACAATCATTTTAGATCCAAAATGATCCATCATCTCTGTGTCTCCTCAGGCGTTTGGTGTCTCATTGAACCAGGATGGATCTGCTCCTCAGGTTCCTCACCCTGACTCTGCTCTGTGCCCTCCCACTGCCCGCCCAGGGACAAGGTAAGACACATGCCCTCCCACCCCCTCTCACCCCCTCCCACACCCTCCCTGTGTGTCAGATGCCCTCCCTGTGTGTCAGATGCCCTCCCTGTGTGTCAGATGCCCTCCCGTCCTTGTTTCTGGATCATGTGTTTTCATGTCTCTGTTGAAAATGAAAAAAGCATTCAGTTCTTTCGATGTTTTTTTTTTTTTGTATCTGGTGCAAATGTTTTCTGGGCCGTAATTTTAAAGAAGTCACATGAAAAGTTGTTAAGTTCATTATCCTTTACTGAAACGGGACTACATTTCCCTGCATGCACCTGTCCGCGCTGTCGGACCCTGATACTGACTGTGTTGTATTGTTTTCAATGGAAGGCACAGATTGTTGGTCATTTCTTTGTCAGTGTGTCCCAGGGCGGTTGTGGCAGATGTACTTCACCTTCTCCAGACTCTAGAGTACAGGTGTCAAACATATGGCCCGGGGGCCGGATCCGGCCCTCCAAGACCTTTAATCTGGCCCTCATCTGATTTTCTACTAAAATATTTAAATTATATTTTCTATTAAAATCTTGTTAATTTTCTGTGGTGTTTATCACAGCAGTGTCTCCAGCGTCTCTGTACGTGGCCCCTCCCACCAGAGCAGCACAAATGAAGACTTGTCTCTTTCCAAACGCTCTTAAAGGACGATCGTTTTGACTGTTGACCGTGACACCCTCATCAGAAAAATGTCCAACATGAGAAAAGTGGAGCCGAGTGCAGGATTTACCAAGAAAAATTGACTTATTCCTATTTGCAAACAAGTTATTTTTAAAACATTGTGTTGAAATTGCATTTTTCTTAAAGTTTCAGTTGTTTATAATAGTATAATTTTTTGTAAAAGAAAGAGTTCATCAATTAAAAACATATTTCTGTAGTAGTAGTAGATTTGTGTTTCTCTGCACAAATATTTGAACTTATTGTTATTTTCACTGTTGGGCAAGTTACTTTGAAACTGTAATGCGTTATTTATTACCTATTACTGTCATTTCAAAGTAATTTGTTACATTACAATATTACTGCATTTAAAATGTAAGGCATTACATTACTATTGCATTAAGTTACTCTCACCAAAATAACTTCTGCGCTGTATATGGACTGAACCAGGTCTAAACCAGGACTAAACCAGAGCTGAACCAGGACTAAACCAGAACTGAACTAGGACTAAAACAGGACTCACTGTAGGGACGGGCTCGAAGGTGACGCAGGAGAAAGGAGCGGCTCTGCTCCGCACCTCACGGAGGTAAGAGCGGCTGTCGCCCGATCGCTCTTTATGGACACTCTGCTGCTCGGGCTCGCGGCCCTGATTTCAGCAACTATTTGCAGGGACCCGAGCTGGTGCAAGAGTCTGTTACAGCGCGTAACTTCTACCTTCCTTTAGCGTGTCCAGAAGTCCAACTTTTTGTGTGATGGTTTGACAGGAGTCCCTTGGCCAGTCAGGACGCAGCGGGAGGAACGCAATACGCATTCATACAATGTAAAAAAAAAACAGGGCATGCAAAATTGCACAAAAAATAAATAAAAAATCTGCGAGACAGCGAAAAGTGAACTGCGATAGAGGGAGGGACGAGTGTAAAAAGGGGTCTAAACCAGAACCGACCCAGGTCTAAACCAGGTCTAAACAGCGTGGAGTTCTTTGTCAGTCCTTTCGCCCGCGGTTACCTGAAGGTCTATGAGGGCGCATCTCCGGCGTTTCACCGCTGCTGATATCGAGGTGATTTTAGCGAATTTGCATGAAGAAAAACCCACCACTTCAATCCAGGTTAAAAAAAAACACTGTAACGCGCGTTACTCACATTTGTACCGAGTAAAATATTACTATTTTTTCCCCTGTAATGCCTTACATTACTGCGTTACAGCAAAAAGTAATGCATTACTGTAATTCTTTACTTTTATAACGCGTTATTCCCAACACTGGTTATTTTTGGGGTTATATGACATGAGTTTTCTGATCCGGACACTTTGGGATCAAAGTGGGTTGGATACGGCCCGCGGACCAAAATGAGTTTGACACTCCTGCTTTAGAGTTATAAATCATCTGGAGGTTTGTCTCATTGTTTTGACTTTTAAGTGATGTATTACACCGGAATAGTTTATTTTATGAAGACTACATTTATTTTATTTTGAGATCATATAATACAGGCGCATGCAGGATGAACCAGTGACCTCTGACCTCTGACCTGTTTTCAGACATTTTTGTTCTGACTCAAATTCTGGCCTCGGCTTTGACCTTCGCTTTTTCATAGTGATTAGTTCAAATTTGGGCCATCATCATTTTGAACCATGTGCAGTGTTAGTGTGTTACTATTTACCTGAGCTCCTCTAGGTTCAGTGAATCCCTCATGATCAGAGCTGAAAAGAAATGAATAAAAGAAGCTGTTGAAGTTTAATTTAAAACATTTTTTTTTTCCTTGATGTGTTAAAAGCGTTTTTTGAACTATTTGACACCAAACTGATTCTGCAGACGTCAGCCATAGTGTTCAGCTCCAGCCAAATGAAGCTCATTCAGGCCTGCACTTAAAGCGGCTCACCTGCGACCGGGGACCATATTTGGAAATCTGAACGTGAAACCAAAGAGCCAATCAGGAGCGAGGCTGTTGAAGGTCACGCCCCTTCCCGCCCTCTCCGCTGGGCACTGGGCACTGGGCGGTACATTGGTTTGTTATTAATGTTTAAAATGACGAAGCTGATGCCGCATTACAGAGCGACGTGCATGATTTTTCAATAGAAAGTGAATTGAAGCCAGAGTCGATGGAGCCAGAAGTGCCCTGACGCTCACTTCCTGTTCTGTTTGTAACGCGGCAGCTCGTGGAAGAGATTTATTTATAATGTACAGACACTTTATTTGGACATAAACATTGAGGATAGAGTCCCGCAGGACCCGACGCAAAACAGAGCGACGCAGGACACATTTTGAAAGCTCAGTGCAGACGCGAGCGAGAGCAGGACTGTACAACACAGGAGCGGGCGGCAGGGATGATGAACTAGGACTAAACCAGGACTAAAGCAGGACTAAACCAGGACTAAACCAGGACTAAAGGACTAAAGCAGGACTAAACCAGGACTAAACCAGGACTAAAGGAGACTAAAGGACTAAAGGACTAAACCAAACCAGGACTAAAGCCAGGACTAAACCAGGACTAAAGGACTAAACCAGGACTAAACCAGGACTAAAGGACTAAACCAGGACTAAAGGACTAAACCAGGACTAAGACTAAACCAGGACTAAACCAGGACTAAAGCAAGGACTAAAAGGACTAAACAGGACACAGGACTAAACCAGGACTAAACCAGCTAAACCAGAACTAAAGGACTAAACAGGACTAAACCAGGACTAAACCAGGAACTAAACCAGGACTAAAGCCAGGACTAAAGAGACAGGACTAAAGCAGGACTAAAGACAAAGACTAAACCAGGACTAAACCAGGACTAAAGCTAGGACTAAACCAGACTAACAGGACTAAACGACTAAACAGGACTAAAGGACAGCAGGAAACTAAACAGGACTAAACCAGGACTAAACTAAGGACAGCTAAAGGACTAAACCAGGACTAAACTAGGACTAAACAGACTAAACCAGGACTAAACCAGGACTAAACCAGGACTAAAGCAGGACTAAACCAGGACTAAACCAGGACTAAAGACTAAACCATAAACCAGGGACTAAACCAGGACTAAACCAGGACTAAACCAGGACTAAGCAGACTAAACCAGGACTAAAGGACTAAAACCAGGACTAAACAGGACTAAAGCAGGACTAAACCAGGACTCTAAACCAGGACTAAACCAGGACTAAAAGGACTAAACAGGACTAAACCAAGGACTAAACAGGTAAACAAAACCAGGTCTAAACCAGGACTAAACAAGGACTAAACCAGAACTAAACCAGGACTAAAACAGGATTTAGCCAGGATTTAACCATGCCTCCGGACCGCCCTCCGCACCTCCTCCTGTACGCAGCCCACTTCTCCGTGTTTGATAGAGCTTTAAGAAAGCAAAAGTTCCCACCCTGCGGGACGTGCGGTCGGGCGCAGGACAAAATATCATAGATGCGGGCGGGAGCGGGACTGAAAATTCTGTCCTGCACAGACCACTCATTTCGGAGTCAAACTGGGATTTGCTCGTGCATTAAAAGACCTGAGGAGACGATGTAACATGTGACCTGCCTTAAAGGTTGTATAGAGGATTTTTTAAAGGGAAAAGAAATACAGCAACAGTCCTTTTTCAAATGTTGTGCATGCGT
>NW_026571175.1:1289271-1349271 GCF_026225935.1 Boleophthalmus pectinirostris
GTGTCAGTTTGTGTGTCAGGTGGTGTGTGTGAGAGTTTGTGTGTTGTGTTTGTGTGTCAGGTGTGTTTTGTGTGTCAGGTGGAGTTTGTGTGTCAGGTGGAGTTTGTGTGTCAGGTGGAGTTTGTGTGTCAGGTGTTGGATGTCAGTGGGGTTTGTGTGTCAGGTGGTGTTTGTGTGTCAGGTGGAGTTTGTGTGTCAGGTGGAGTTTGTGTGTCAGGTGGAGTTTGTGTGTCAGGTGGTGAGTTTGTGTGTCAGTCAGGGGTGTGTGTTCAGTGGAGTTTGTGTGTCAGGTGGAGTTTGTGTGTCAGGTGGAGTTGTGTCAGGTGGTGTTTGTGTGTCAGGTGGTGGAGTTTGTGTGTCAGGTGGTGTTTGTGTGTCAGGTGGAGTTTGTGTGTCAGGTGGTGGAGTTTGTGTGTCAGGTGGAGTTTGTGTGTCAGGTGGAGTTTGTGTGTCAGGTGGGTGTTTGGAGTGTGGTCAGGTGGGAGTTTGTGTCAGGTGGAGTTGTGTGTCAGTGGAGTTTGTGTGTCAGTGGTGGAGTTTGTGGTGTCAGTTTGTGGTCAGGTGTGTCAGGTGGAGTTTGTGTTGTCAGGTGGAGTTTGTGTGTCAGGTGGTTTGTGTGTCATGTGTGTGGAGTTTGTGTGTTCAGAGTTTGTGTGTCAGGTGGTGGAGTTTGTGTGTCAGGTGGTGTTGTGTGTTCAGGTTGGTGGAGTTTGTGTTGTCAGGTGGAGTTTGTGTGTTGTGTGTCAGTGTGTGGTGTGAGTTTGTGTGTCAGGTGGAGTTTGTGTGTCAGGTGGTGTGATGTTTGTGTGGTCAGGTGGTTTTGTGTGTCAGGTGGAGTTTTGTGTCAGGTGGAGTCAGGTGGTGTGTGTGTCAGGTGGAGTTTGTGTGTCAGGTGGTGTTTGTGGTCAGGGTGGAGTTTGTGTTTGTGTGTGGTGTCAGGTGGTGGTCAGTGGAGTGTGTGGTGTGGTGTTTGTGTCAGGTGGTGGGTGTGAGTTTGTGTGTCAGGTGGAGTTTTTGTGTCAGGTGGTGTTTGTGTTCAGTGGATTTGTGTCAGGTGGTGTTTGTGTGTCAGGTGGTGGTGGTTTGTTTCAGTGGAGTTTGTGTGTCAGGTAGGAGTTGTGTGTCAGTGTTTGTGTGTCAGGTGGTGGAGTTTTGTGTCAGGTGGAGTTTGTGTCAGGTTTTGTGTCAGGTGGATTTGTGTGTCAGGTGGAGTTTGTGTGTCAGGTGTGTGAGTTATTTGTGTGTCAGTGGAGTTGTGTGTCAGGTGAGTTTGTGTGTCAGGTGGTGTTTGTGTGTCAGGTGGTGTTTGTGTGTCAGGTTCCTGTCTCTGTAATCACTGGATTTATCCACATGAAACTCAAACTGACACAAAGTTCAGCCTCTTGTCTGTCAGGAGAAATCAACTCAAGTGACCTGAAGTGAAGCAGGGCGGGGCGGGCTCAGGACTTGGATGGGAGACTGTTGGACATATCAGGAGCCACAGGGGGGCGCCAGTGGTAAAACCTGTTGTTGTTTCTTTAGGCAAGGCACTTCATCCACAATGAATGGTAAGAATGTGATGTGTGTGTGAGTGTGTGTTGGTGGTGAGAGCCCCACAGCCCTGCTCCTGTCAGTCTTTGTCATTCTGTCAGTTTTTTCTTGCTGTACAAATTATGAGTAACTGTATTCAGTTACAGTTACTGTTTCAGTGAGTGGTAGTTGGATTACAGTTACTTTGTTAAAATAAATGGATTTACATGGTGGTATTTTCTGTTTCACATTTAGGCTAAAACCCACGTCTCCTTCCGTACAGCGCAGACACCACCGGTGTCCTGTGCACCTCCAAACAAACTAACCGCCAGGACTAAAACAGGACTAAAACCAGACTAAACTAAGACTAAACCAGGACTAACTAAGACTAAAACCAGGATAAACTAAGACTCAAGGACTCAGGACTAAAACCAGGACTAAACCAGGTCTAGACTAAGGCTAAAACCAGGACTAAACCAGATGTAAAACCAGGACTAAACCAGGTCTAAACTAAGACTAAAACCAGGACTAAACATCTTATTAAGACATTTTATTAAATCTTATTCATGATTTCCTCGTCTTTGCTACTTTACAGTAAACACTTGTTTATTCATGGTGTTTTGGGCTCAACAGACAATTTGAAGAAAACAAACAAGAATTTTCAGGATGTGGTCGCTACGTTCATGTAGTTTAAAAAAACATGACAATATCAAGTAATCCAAAGTATTCAGATTACATTACTCACTTTAAGTAATTTAATAGATTACGTTACAAACTACATTTTGGGGTATGTAATCTGTAATCTGTAGGGGATTACATTAAAAGTCACCTTCCCAACACTGGCTGTGGCTACAGTAGTATGCCCCCCCCTCAGAGTGTGGAGTGAATGAAGAATGCACCAAACTGTAAAGCGACTGAGCGTGTGGAGAAGTGCTGTGTGAGATTAATGCAGTGTTATTAATGCTGAAGTGTTTAGTAAATGTGCTCTGTGGTTTGTAACATGTTCTTGTCTAAACGTGTGGATGAGTGTGATGAGTGCTGCTGTTTGGCTCCGGTGTGCAGCACATTACTCATCTCTATGGCACTTTCCTGTTCAGGTGATACTCACACCAGAAGAGTGCAAAAGTCATGTGTTTGATCCAGAACAAACTTGACTTTTTTGGTTATTTGGGATCATTTTCTCACTGCACATTTGCCAAGTGGACTCTGAACAGTAAAAATGCATGTGGATGATACAGTGGCGGCCTTCAGTAGTGCTCCGTCTGAAACAATCCACTCCTCAAGAACTATTTCATGGTTATCAAAGCATCTTATTCTACATAAACACTGAATAAAGAGCCTTGGAGATTCTGTACATGGAGAAGTGAGGAGAGAGGGCGCTAAACCAGGACTAAACCAGGACTCAACCAGGACTAAACCAGAACTAAACCAGAACTAAACCAGAACCTAAATGTTTCTTCAGAAGAGCACTGCTGAGTCCCCAAACAAACAGAAAACTGAGTCAAAGATGGAAAAGTCTCAAAGTCTTTTCTTCCTTTATTAAAGTAAAAGATCAAAAACAAAAACAAAAAATCACTTTTCTACAGATGTAAACTTGTTCTTGTGCTCAGATACATTCACAACACAAATCAGAACAATAATGACACAGGAGAAACATGAAACACATTTCAGTTCAGAATAGAATAATCCCGGGTTTATGTCGTCATATTTATGCTTCTGATTCATCACAGTGACAGAAATTACAATTACAAAACACTCACAATTTAAATTTCATCAAAAATCATTCAATAAAATCCATGTTACAAACCAAACAGATCACAAAGTCACACAGACACAAGCTTAAACGTGAATTGTGTCACTTTTTTGTTGGAGGATCTGTCAAATGATTTTCTTCAGGGAGATGTTATTGTTTTGTCTGGAATGTTCCACAGTATGGCATTAAACCTTTCTGTCTTCATGGAGACCAAACCAGACCAGGTTACAGGTCAGATCTGTGGAGAGGCGACCCCGCTCACACTCACACTGTCTGTTTTTTTAGAGGTGTTTTTGAGCTCTAAAACCATGTGTCATTGAATCAATGTAAAGTAGATCTGTTTAATGTCACACTGTGGAACATTCCAGGCAGAGCAGTGACATCTCCATAGAAACAAGCAGGTGACAAACCCCCAACCAAAAAGTTACACCTTTAAAGTGTTGATGACAGGTTTAATTTGTCATTTCACTAAAACACAGTTAACGTCATAGATTTGATTTGTAGATTTTTTTTTTTGTGTGTGACATACATAGAGGTAATTCCATAACTGTTACCTAGCAACCATCATGTAAACAAAGGCCCAAACGTGTCTAAATTACACAACAGTTCTGGTTAGACTAATACAAATACATGACAACAGTTGAATTGAGTTAAATGAAGGTTTAAAGTGTCAGAAAAGTCCTTCCTTGTGTAAACTGCCTCTGGATTTGGAGTTTTTGGTGTTGGTGACATAAACAGAGGGATTCTGTTTTAACACTCACATAGACTTCCTGTACTTTTGTACTTCAATTCTCAATTTTATTCCTGACACTTAAAATGATGATCCACATTTAGCTCAGGTTCTATCCACCAAACCAAGTCAGGATGAGAAAAAGATGAAAACCTGTCATATGTGCACTTGAACTTGGACTATTTTTACAGTTTACAGTCAGAGATATACACAGGAAATACACAAATGAACACAGTGACTTTAGTTTGAAAGTCCCAGAGACTGAGAGAGATCAGAGTCTCCAGAGGGACATGATCTTCTTCTGTCTGAGGAGCTGAGTGTGTTTGTGATGTTTTAAAATGTGTCTGACCACAGCACAAGTAACAAGAGCAGATCACTTTTCAACGTGTCCAACACACACACATCCACCATTCTGAAGATCTGGAACATTTACAACATTGGACGAAATCTAATTGTAAACTTCTGAAGCTCAAATAGGAAAAAAATATAAGTTTCTGAATAGAGAATATTTACACATTTAGAGTATTTCAGTTAAAAAAATCACACAAAAATATATTCTGATCATTTGGATTGAAGAACTGTGCTTTCTGTTTGATCCAGCTTTTTCTGTTCCGATACCGATTTTCAATACTGTGGCTTTAAGTATCTGCTGATCCTTGATATGAACCGATACCAGAACAGAGACTGAAACATTTATTTCCTTTAAACAAAAATAAAATAAGACAAAATAGACAAGACAGAATGTTGCATGTGTCTGTTTTTTATCTCTGTATCAATAAAGTTCAAACATTTGGAGTTTTTCTGGGACGACCACGACCAGGAAACATCTTATGACATCAGTTTATATGTACAACCAGGATATCGGCAGAAGTGATATTTGGAAGCCGATATCCAATACCAGTATGGGATCAGTGTTTGAGAAAAGAACTCGGTGTAAATGTGCAGGTTTGTGAGTTCAACATGTGAATGAAACAAAACACAACTCCAGGTGTGTTACATTCAAACTGAGAAATATGTTAATGTGGCCCTTTAAACTCTGACTGAATCTGACCTGAGTCGTGGGTGAGTCGAGTCGTGCTCCTCTGGGTCCTAGTGCTGCTCCAAAGCTCCTGGAGAACCACCTTTTCCTCTCCTCACTGTGGGCCTGAGGTCACACACACACGCACCTCTGACCTTTTACCATCTTTACATTCTCCTATGTCAAAATAAGGAAACATTTTCTCTCTGAAGCTCCCTGTGTACGTGTACAGGTGGGTCATGTGATCAGCGTCGTAGAAGGACACTTTCCCTCCGTCATAGTCCAGTTTGACCCTGATCTTCTCTGGAGGCTTCTGCACTGTCACTGGTTTACCACAGCACTTGTGTATTCATCATCTTTGTGCCACAAACACCAGACTCCATATTCAGGTGTAACAAATATCTTTCCTTTTCTGTCGATTGACTCTTTGGCGACTCCGATGGTCCATCTCGGATGGTCTCCCACCTCCACGTCCCACTGGTGTGTCCCTGAGCTGAAGCCCTCTGAGCCCAGACAATGGGATATTTACTGAATCTCTCTGGATTGTCTGGGAGCTGCTGACACGTGTCTGCTTTTGTCACCCCTCTGAGGTCCTCAGACAGATGGAGCCATATTCCTGCTGTGTTTGGGTCCAGAATGACTGGACTGAACTGCACCTCCTCTTTTGTCCTCAGGTTGCTCCAGACTCTGTAGCCCAGGTTGCCCAGGACTTTGGCCTGGTTCAGGAGCAGTCCTGTGTGGGTCTGAGGCAGAGGCTCGGGGCTGGAGCTCAGAGGGCGGTGGGTGTGGTTCTTTAGCTGTTTCTCCAGCTCCTGGATGCTGCTGTTCAGAGAGGACAGTGTCTCTCTGAGTTTGTGGAGCTGTGGGCCCATAGTCTGGGCCTGTCTCTTCTGCTCCTCTCTCAGAGTGGACACAGCTCTGTCCTGCTCCTCCTGTAGGTGGCGCCGGATCCTCTCAAACACAGCAGTGATCTGACGCTCACAGTGCACCGCCTGCTCCTCTGAGTGTTGCTGTATTTTCTCGTAGGTGTTCTCCAGTTGTTTCCAGCTCTGTCTCTGCTCTTTCAGAGTCTGTATCTTGGATTGGATTTGTTCCGTCAGCCTTTTCTCCGCCTCCTCTCCACTCACCACCGTGTGCTCCTTGTGTTCAGAAAACTCACAGAGGGAACAGACGCCCCGAGCCTCGTCCAGGCAGAAGAGAGGGGGCACCAGCGGGTGCAAGAGGGCACACCGACCACTGCTGCTCCTGCCCCCTCTGCCCCTCCTCTCTCTGTTTCCTCTGTGTCGGTGCTGTGGGCTCCTCTTGTGACTCCTGCTTCTGTCTCAGAGAGTCACTCATTTGTTTTAGAGCAAAGTTCACTCCTGGTTCGTCTTTAGAAGACTTCCTCCTGCACACAGGGCAGCTCCTGTTCTTCTGTTGGGTCCAGGTCTCCTGGAGGCAGGTCCTGCAGAAGTTGTGGTGACAGCCCAGAGACACAGGCTCAGAGAAGGTGTCCAGACAAATGGAACAGGTCAGGAAGTGTTTAAAGTCTGCCTCTGCCATCTTAGAGTCAGAACCTCTCAGGACAAGTGTAAAGAAATCCTTCTGTGGACGTGTTTGAGTCTGGTCACGTCTGCGTGTGAGTCTGAAAATACTTTCTGTTTCTCTGAACTTCCTGTTAAACCGGTCTCAGAGTCATGTGACTGCAGCAGCCAATGGCGTGGCTCAGAACTGGTTTATGTTTGTATTAAAGTCCAGAGGAGTTTTCTAGTGTCAGAGATAACTCTAACCAACATGTATTTTATTCACTAACACTGAATGACTTTGATTATTAGACCCACACTGGCCTTTGAAAACTCTTTGACTTGTAGAAGAAACATGTCAAATGTCACTGTGATTGAGCCTGTTTCTGTGTTTGATCCAGATTTTCCTTTTTATTGCTGTTTTTTATATAGTTTTACTCTCTGCGCTTCGATCCTTATTGGTAAATGACTGATGTATATTATATGTATCCTGTGTGTAGCTCAGGTCTTTAATTATGTAATAATGGAAATATTTTCCTGGGATTATCTTGCATTATGGTGATAGTTTCAGTATTATAGTTTATTTCACTATATCTCTGTGGCTTCTCTTCACCTCTCTTCAAAACGTGTTTTCCTGGCAGGTCTAGGAGTGTGATGTGTTTCAATAAGAGGAGGAGAGTGCAGCTTTGAGTGTAAATGGGAGGATATTTTAATGGATTTGAACAGTTTGGAACCTGCTCGGGGACTGCAGACGGACACGAGCTTCAGCTCAGTCTGGTCTAAAGTGTCTCTTCTTTTATGACATTAAAGTGTGAGCACAAGGTCCCTGTTATTATAAAACACTACACTAAACTGAAGCACTCAGTCACCAGAAGATTCAGACACAGCAGTGCCTCCAGTTAGCTCCACTTCCCTCTGTGGATATTGGTGACACCTGCAGCAATGTATAAATTCACAGAAATGTTTCTTCAGTCCAACCAACAGAAAACTGAGTCAAAGATACAAAAAAAAAAAGTCTCAAAGTCTTTTCTTCCTTTATTAAAGTCAAAGATCAAAACCAAAAACATTTCCACTTTTCTGCACATTTCTACAGATGTAAACTTGTTCTTGTGCTCAGATACATTCACAACACAAATCAGAACAATAATGACACAGGAGAAACATGAAACACATTTCAGTTCACAATAGAATAATCCTGGGTTTATGACATCATATTTATGCTTCTGATTCATCACAGTGACAGAAATAACTGTACTGTGTTCCCTCGATTATCGCGGGGGTGATTTTCTAAAAATAACTCTCGATTGGTGAAAACTGTGAAGTATTCAACTTTCTATTTTACAATGATTCTATTTGTTTTAAGTGTGTAAAACCCCTCACACACACTTTAGACACTTTTCTCACACAGGACACTGAACTCTTTCTGCATCCTTTGAAAACTTATTGCTGTTGTCGTCCTTTTGTTATTTTCCTCCTTCTTTATGTAACGAACCCAAGATTCATTGATTCTGTAATGGACCTCGACAGCACAGAGTCCTGCAAGGTCCAGTTTTGGAGCCTCCCACCCGCACAGTACAACACCACACTCACCCGTGAAACCCAGATTCTATCAAACTTTTGTGCTGCTGGACCACCGACTGAACCAAGACTAAACCAGGACTAAACCAGGACTAAACCAAGGACTAAACAGGACTAAACCAGGACTAAACCCTAAACCAGGACTAAACCAAGACTAAACCAGGACTAAACCAGGACTAAACCAGGACTAAACCAAGGACTAAACCAGGACTAAACCAGGACTAAACCAAGACTAAACCAGGACTAAACCAAGACTAAACCAGGACTAAACCAGGACTAAACCAGGACTAAACCAAGGACTAAACCAGGACTAAACCAGGACTAAACCAAGACTAAACCAGGACTAAACCAGGACTAAACCAGGACTAAACCAAGGGACTAAACCAGAAACCAAGACTAAACCAGGACTAAACCAGGACTAAAACCAGGACTAAACCAGGACTAAACCAAGACTAAACCAGGACTAAACCAGACTAAACCAAACTAAACCAGGACTAAACCAGACTAAACCAGACTAAACCAGGACTAAACCAGGACTAAACCAGGACTAAACCAGGACTAAACCAGGACTAAAACCAGGACTAAACCAGGACTAAACCAAGACTAAACCAACCAGGACTAAACCAAGACTAAACTAAACCAGACTAAACCAGGACTAAACCAAGACTAAACCAGACTAAACCACCAGGACTAAACTAAACCAGGACTAAACCAGGACTAAACCAGGACTAAACCAGGACTAAACCAGGACTAAACCAGGACTAAACCAGGACTAAACCAGGACTAAACCAGGACTAAACCAGCCAAGACTAAACCAGGACTAAACCAGGACTAAACCAGGACTAAACCAAGACTAAACCAGGACTAAACAAGTTCTCAGTAAATCATGCAGCATTATAACTCGTCATTTTTACTGCAATTTTAAACTTGAAAAGCAAGTAAGCTCTGTTCTTAAATCAAGTTTTTATCAGTTAAGGATTTAAAGTAAAATTAAACCAAACATCCCACACGTGCATTTTGAAAAGGCCCTTCACGCATGTGTGACCTCGCAGCTTGACGACTGTGACTCTTTGTCTGCTGCTTTGACCAGGCCCAGCTCAGCCGCCTGCAGGGTCCAAAATGCAGCAGCTCGCCTTTTAACTGGAAAGAAGCGGAGGGACCACATTACTCCTGTTCTTAAATCCTTGCATTGGCTCCCCGTACATTTTAGAATCCATTTTAAAATGTTTATGATTGTTTTTAAGAGTCTTAATGGAATGGCACCTTCCTATTTATTTGAACTCCTTCAACCACATGCAGTAAAAATGACGAGTTATAATGCTGCATGATTTACTGAGAACTTGACTTGTGCAGCACATCAGTCGCTTCGGACATTTTGCCTTTATTGTCATTTATATGAGACAAACTCCAGTTTAGAGGAAAGATAATCCATCTTTGAACAGAAATGGACGGCTCAGACACCATCTGTCTCTATTTCCAACTCCATCCTCAGTGAGAGTTCTGTGCCTATGCAGAAGTGTCCTGCATCTTTGAGTAATTTTTATTCTCTTCTATTCAAAACATCGTAGCTCTAAAAAAAATCTATTTTTGCTCTGTGCTCACTTTGTTCTCCAATTTCACTTTTTTAATCGTGAACACGTTGGATTCTTCAGCGCTACACAGTCATTTCTTTGCAAAACTTTCTCACTACTTCTGCTTCTTTCTTCTCTATCCCCCCTTCATCTCTGTCCTTCTCAAAAGATCACACTGTTATCATCTTTAAAATAATACACTGCACTATTCATTTCCTTCAAAACGTGAAAAAAAAAAAAAAATGTTTTTCTTGAGTCATTTTAAAAAGCCGTTTGTAACTTTTGGAGCCGTTTGTAACTTTTGGAGACACTTGCTGAAGTCTGCTCTCCTCAGGTTGGTCCAAGTTAAATCTGCCTGTTTTTGGGAGACTGTGGTTTGCATGGGACTGCGGTTAGAAGAAAAAAAAAAAAAAGAATATGGAGGCGGTTCACCACAAAATAATCAACAAATGTTCCATACTATGTTTTTCTGTTTTATGTCAATCAAACCAGATGTGGAGGAGGACAGCTCACTGGTCTGTTTTAATGTTCATATCTTGAATTAGGGACACAATAGTGAAATAAAACCCCAGGATCATGTAGAGCAGATTAACACGACATTTTAAGATGAAAATGAGACCTGGCAGCAGCTTTGTCCAGAGATGTACTTTCTGTCATCAAAACTGAAGAAGCTTTACTTAGATGAAACGTTTTACAAAGTTGTTCCCATCAGGATTAGATTAATGTTTTCAATCTTAAATGAGCTTAAATCTACTACAGTGTTTTGTAGGGATGTAACCGTATCCAAATCTCACAGTACAATATTATCACGATATGCATCTCACGGTACGATATTTATTGCGATATTTTGGAGAGGCTGATATAATTGTAGATAGGACACTTTTTTGCTTTTAAAATACCCTGAGAACCCCAGAATCCCAGGAATTCAAGTAAAAACATATAACTTCATGTTGTCTGTGCTGAAATGCATCATGGGATATGTAGTTCTCAGTGTTTATTGGCTATTGCCACTATAAAAAATGCATTTAAACAAAGGATTTTGTGATTCGATATATTGTGACTGTCCACGGTGTTACTGGCAGACTTCTGATGATACGATATCATGATATTTCAGTTATTGTTACATCCCTAGTGTTTTGTGTGGGGTTGATCAGGCTGTTTGACTTAAGTGGCTGAGTGGTTGGTACTTACACCTCAAAGCAAAAAAGGTCACAGGTTCAGTGCCTGGGCAGTGGGACAGTTTTTGTGGGAAAAACAAAAATAAATCAAATCTGTGCGGATGAAACAATGGCATCAGGATGAAAATGAATTGTTGTAATATAAATATTAGGGATGTAACAATAACCAAAATATCGTGATATCGTATTATCAAAAGTCTCACAATAACACCGTTGGGCATCACAATACATGCATCATGAATTTCAGACTTCCGGTCATTGCACATTGCATACTGGGAAGGATTTTCTGAAAAAGTGAGCATCAAATCTCCATGTTTGTTTTCCCAGTGGGATGTGTCTATTGATAAAGTTGATCTTTTCAAGTTTTTTGAAACCATATCACTTTTGTTTCTAGTTCTGATATTGTCATATTTTAGTTTTGGGATTCGGACATTGTAATTGTGTGGTTGTTGGATTCTAACAGCGGAAAACAGCTCGAGAAATTTGTTTGCGAACTCCATAAATGCAAAAGTGAATCAGATGTGTGTGACTCAAACCTATGTTCAAACTGTTTATCTTCCCAACGGAATTGAAAAATAGTGAAATGTGAAGGTGATGGGCAGGATTGATCCACAGGAAGAACCAAAAAGGAAACATTTGACTGCCTAAATCATCCCGAGTTTGCAGAGAACATTTTGTATGTGGAGCAACAACAAAGAAAAACCCCGATCCCGATTCAACCTTGGTTATGAATTTAAAAACTCAACACCAAAGCGAAAGGCACCAACTGTTCACCAAGAAACACCTTCCACTGCAAAGAGACCAAGACGTGATGTTGCTGTAAAACCACAAGAACAAGAAAGTGCAGCTCAGTCTGTTTGTCTTCTGCTCCTCTCACTTAACAAACAGGATCCGGCTTTGTTGTTGCTCCACATACAAAATGTTCTCTGCAAACTCAGGATGATTTAGTCAGTCAAATGTTTCCTTTTTGGTTCTTCCTGTGGATCAATCCTGCCCATCACCTTCACATTTCACTATTTTTCAATTTCGTTGGGAAAGAGAAACAGTTTGAACAGAGGTTTGAGTCACACACATCTGATTCACTTTTGCATTTATGGAGTTCGCAAACAAATTTCTCGAGTCGTTTTCCGCTGTTAGAATCCAACAACCACACAATTACAATGTCCGAATCCCAAAACTAAAATATGACAATATCAGAACCAGAAACAAAAGTGATATGGTTCAAAAGACTTGAAAAGATCGACTTTGTCAATAGACACATCCCACTGGGAAAACAAACATGGAGCTTTGATGCTCACTTTTTTCAGAAAATCCTTCCCAGTATGCAATGTGCAATGACCGGAAGTCTGAAATTCGTGATGCATCAGTATATCGAATCACAAGTTCCTTTGCTTAAATGCACTTTTTATAGTAGCAATAGCCAATAAACACTGACAACTACATATCCCATGATTCAGTACGGACAACATGAGGTTATATGTTTTGACTTGAATTCTTGGGATTATGACTTAAATAATTCACACCAAAATCTTGTCAGGGTATTTTAAAAGCAAAAAAGCATCCTATGTACAATTATATCAGCCTCTCCAAAATATCGCAATAAATATCGTACCGTGAGATGCATATCGTGATAATATTGTACTGTGAGATTTGGATTTCGTTACATCCCTGATAAATATTGATATAATTATTTAAAAATGGGTCAATATGAGCTTTAAGACCTGCTACAATGTCCTCATCAACCCTCATCACAAACTCACCTGGACTTGTGTTTGTTTCATTCACACATTTTTCAGTTTATTTTCTTTATTATTACTCTGTCTACAGCTCCAAAACTCAAACTGTTCCACCTTGTGATGTCATGAAGCAGGGCTGCTCCGTTATGGAAAAAATAAAATAAAATAAATCATTGCCACCATTATTTTGGTCAATATTGAAATCACAAATTTACTCGGCATTTCTCTCTCTTAAACAAAACAAAAACAAAAAACAAAAAACACATTACACACATATTACACATATATTACACACATTAGACACATTACACATATTACACACACTACACACATATTACACACGTATTACACACATTACATACATTACACACATATTACACACATTACACACAGCGCGTACGGCACCAAGTGCTCGCGGGGCACTGTGTGAATCCTTGCAAAACTACAGTCGTTGTGTCCTGGTCCTCACTTTTGCCGGCACATAAATCATTTGAACTCACACCTCATAATTGCACAACTTTATCATGAAGTGATCGATGTCAAGTGAACTGCTCCTACCTAACCTCCTTTTAGTTCACTAGAGATTGGCATTTCCAGGAATGAAATGATCCGATTCTAATAAAGGTGTATAGAGTTTAAAAACACAGTGTCATGACATCACAAGGTGGAACAGAGTTTTTTTGTGTTTGAGGAAAGAACTCAGCCTAAATGTGCAGGGTTTGTGTGTTAAACATGTGAATGAAAAAAAAACAAAAAACAAAAAACCCAACTCCAAGTTTGTTTGTGATGAAGAAACGACATTAGAACTGAGAGCAGAAAATAGAGTAATATGAGCTTTAAAATGAATTAGGAATAACAAAACTCTGAATATGCCTTTTTTGTTTAGCTCTGCAGTAAAAAAGGAAATTATACACATTTTGTTATTATGATGTTTGTTGAGTTTATCTCAGCTGGTTTGAGTGGGAGTTTAATTACTACTTACTTACTTAGTACTTCAGTCAGAGATCATTACAGGGACAGGAGCCTCCACTCTGAGCTGTGACTGTGGTGAACCGCCTCTGACAAAGATCCTCTGTGTGACGCGCCGCTCACTCTGCCGTGTTTAAAACCAAAGAGACCTCACGGGGGGACCGTCTAGACCCGGTTATGGTCCGGGCCTTTGGTGCGGTCGGACTTTGAACTGGTTTTGGCTCAGTTTGATCCGGTTTTGGGGTTTGTGTTGTTGCTTTAAAGGTGGATTTAAATACGATTAAAAAGATAAAGTCTCATTCACTCAATATTTATTTTATTTAGGATTTTATAGAGATGTCTAAATCAAGTTTAAAGCAGGACTAAAGCAGGACAAGGCAGGACAAACCAGACACTAAACCAGAAATAAACCAGGATTAAAGCATAACTAAACCAGGAATAAGTCAGTAATAAACCAGGACTAAACAAAAGTGAACTAGGACATAATTAAGACTAAACCAGGACTTTATTAGGTCTAAAGGAAGGCTAGACTAGTTACCCAAGTTACCCAGTTGGAGGGATCCTGGGTAATTTAACCAAGACTAAAGCAGGACTACACCAGGATTATGTAGAATCTGTGTGTCATTCGTTCATTCGTTTTTCAATATAAAACCAGAATTACGAAAATGAAAAAAAAAAACACAACAGTTTCCTTCATTATTTGTCTCCAAAACCAAAATCAAAAAAACAGATAATGATTTGTTTTTTCAGTTTTCAATTTTGTGTTTAAAAGAAAAATGGAACAAACAGATAACGGCCGTTTCCCGTTTACGTGATTTCCGTGACTGTGATGCCAGACTTTGTACTGCACACAGAATGAACCAGGACTGATCCAGGTCTTGGACCAGACCGGGACCAGACCGGGACCAGACCGGGACCAGACCGGGACCAGAGCGGACTCCGAGCTTTGACTCCAAGCCTCAGCTTCGAGCTCCGGCCCTGTCGTGGGCTCTGAGCCTCCGGTCTTTGTTCTGGTCTAGTGCCGGACCTGGATCAGTCCTGGTTCAGTCCGGCATCACAGTCATGGAAGTCACGTAAACGGGGAATGGCTGTTATCTGTTTTTTCAATCTTCATTTAAACACAAAATCAAAAACTGAAAAAAAAAATAAAATAAATAAATAAAAATCATTATCTGTTTTTTTTTTTTTTTTTTTTTTTTTTCTTTTTGGTTTTGGAGATAAATAATGAAGAAAACTGTTGTTTTTTCATTTTCTTATTTTTGGTTTTATATTGAAAAACAAATGAACGAATGACACATGGATTATGTAGCACTGTAATTTACCAAATATGTTTTATTCGACAATAAAAGTTTAAAACAACTTGTGGACAGTTTGTAATTCAGGATTAGAGCAAATAAAAGACAATAAAATTGTCATTTTATATAAGTAAATAAAGTGAAGTGCTGATCTGGAGGAGTTGAATGAGTCTTTCTTTTTAATGCGTTGGTGGACCTGGTCTGGTCTCAGGTATCGTCCTGTGGAGATACTGGAGCTCTTCTGAAAAGTGTTACTGATGAAATACTGAAATATGGTGGATGCTCTTCACTGGGCACAGTTCAACTCATGAGGAATCAAACAAGATTAAACTAAAAAATAAGAACTACTAATCCAGGACTAAACCGAGGACTAAACTAGAACTAAACCAGGACTACACCAGGATTTAATCCAGACTAAAATAGGACTAATCTGGAAATTTACTAAACTAAGAGGTACCAAGAAAATCTGTTGATTTAGGATTACACCAGGACTAAATTAGGACAAAACCCAAATCTAAACCAGGTCTAAAGCAGGATTAAACTCAGGACTAAGCAAGGACTACGCCTAAACCCAGAACCAGGACTAATTCAGGACTAAAGCAGGACTGAAGCAGGACTACAACAGGACTAAAGACGGACTAAACCAGGACTAAAGCAGGACTAGAGCTGGACTAAAGCAGGACTAAAGACGGACTAAAGCAGGATGTGAGGTTGAGCTGTGTCTGGAGTTGGGCGTGCTTGAGGAGTGGTTTGCATGTGAGCTGCACTGGGTCGTGATGTTAAATTGTGTTGTACATTTTCTGGTGAAATACTGTTTGTTATATGTTAAAGTTTTTCTTTTCTGATGTTTCCAGTTTCATCACCTCGAAGATTCAAAGCCAAAGTTTTGGGTCCCACCAAAGTCCACGTCTCCTGGAGGGAACCCAAAGGAGAGTTTGACTCCTACAGGGTCACCTACAACACAGGTGAGAGACTGCGGCTAGACCTGGTTCAGTCCTGGTTTAGATCTGGTTTAGACTTGATTAAGTCTTGATCTAGACTTGGTTTAGTCCTGGTTACCTGGTCCCCGAAGGGTTGACCAGGTTTTATATTCACCCTGTGTGTCTGTGTGTGTGTGTGTGTGTGTGTGTGTGTGTGTGTGTGTGTGTGTGTGTGTGTGTGTGTGTGTGTGTGTCTGTGTGTGTGTCTGTGTGTGTGTGTCTGTGTGTGTGTGTGTGTGTGTGTGTGTGTGTGTCTGTGTGTGTGTGTGTGTGTGTGTGTCTGTGTGTGTGTGTGTGTGTGTGTCTGTGTGTGTGTGTGTGTGTGTGTCTGTGTGTGTCTGTGTGTGTGTGTGTCGTGTGTGTGTGTGTGTGTGTGTGTGTGTCTGTGTGTGTCGTGTGTGTGTGTGTGTGTGTGTGTGTGTGTGTGTGTCTGTGTGTGTGTGTGTGTGTGTGTGTGTGTGTGTGTGTGTGTCTGTGTGTGTGTGTGTGTGTGTCTGTGTGTGTGTGTGTGTCTGTGTGTGTGTGTGTGTGTGTGTGTGTGTGTGTGTGTGTGTGTGTGTCTGTGTGTGTGTGTGTGTCTGTGTGTGTCTGTGTGTGTGTGTGTGTCTGTGTGTGTGTGTGTGTGTGTGTGTGTGTGTGTCTGTGTGTGTCTGTGTGTGTGTCTGTGTGTGTGTGTGTGTGTGTGTGTGTGTGTCTGTGTGTGTGTGTGTGTGTCTGTGTGTGTGTCTGTGTGTGTGTCTGTGTGTGTGTGTGTGTGTCTGTGTGTGTGTGTGTGTGTCTGTGTGTGTGTCTGTGTGTGTGTGTGTGTGTGTGTGTGTGTGTGTGTGTGTGTGTGTGTGTGTGTGTGTCTGTGTGTGTGTGTTTGTGTGTGTGTGTCTGTGTGTGTGTGTGTCTGTGTGTGTGTGTGTCTTCCAACATTTCTGGACCGACTGTCACCAAATTTGGTCCGTGGGTGAAGCCCTCGTGCCCGATGCCGCAAAAAAAAGTTTGCCGAGGATCCAAGGTCATTTGAGGTCACACGGGTCA
Organism: Boleophthalmus pectinirostris; assembly: GCF_026225935.1. Classification (NCBI taxonomy): domain Eukaryota; kingdom Metazoa; phylum Chordata; class Actinopteri; order Gobiiformes; family Gobiidae; genus Boleophthalmus; species Boleophthalmus pectinirostris. The sequence goes on from NW_026571175.1 coordinate 1,306,117, forward strand.
ATTGAAAGGTCACAACATTATAAAGAAGAGGCAATTTCAGCAATTTCTGAGCCATCTGCTGCCTAAAATACACACACATAACCGGGTCACACTGGATGTTACAGGTTGAAACCGGTCAAGGTCACTTGAAGGTCAAGGTAACCAAGGTCAAATATTTGGTCATAACTCTAGAGCTAGAGCAACGGGAGTGTCTCAAAATCTCAAAGAAAAAAATATATAAATAAATACAAAAAAAAATAAAAATCTGTTTATAATTCTATGCATTTGTATAATAAAATATGAATAGTTTTCCAGATATTCACTAATTAGAACAGTTTCTTTCTCTTTCAGTGTAGCCCTTAAAATTCTAACTTGAACAAAAATCATTTCCATTTCTTGTTTTTCTGGTGACACACAACACACTGATCTACAGTCACACAACTAACACATACACAACTTATGAAAAATGACATTTTGGTTACACACGAGTAAACACAGACATTCTCATGTGTGACCAATATCACACTAATGTTCATGGGCCTGTACACATACACACATTACACATACACACATTGCATCGTGGATATAATGATCATGTCATATGGGCTGGACTCCTCAAAAACTGCTTCTGTGCTGATGAACTGAAACACCGACGCCTCATGGGACCAGGTTCTATCTCTGATTGTGCTTGTTTAGTCCTGTTTTAGACCTGGTTTATTTCTGATTTAGGTTGGGGTTAGATTACTTTATTTGTACCAGTTGGTTAATTTGTTTAACAGTTTGACATGTTGCTTCTACATTTCACATTTTTTTCATTCACACAATAGACACATTAAAAAAAAACAAAAAAAACTCATTGCACTAAAAAGTTACAGTGCTCCAGTGCAGAATGGTTTTGTTACACAGATAAAAGTCAGGATAAATATTTAATATATAAAAACAGGACTTTGTAAAACAAGCTATAATAGAACTGTTAAGAACTAAGATTAGAACATATTCATTAGTGCATCAGCAGCTGGAACGAAGCGCCTTTTAAAATGATCTGTTTTGGGTCTAAAAACCTCAGACCAGAGGGAAGCAGCTGAAACTCTGAGTTTAGAGCAGGGGTGTCCAAACTACGGCCCGCGGGCCAACTGCGGCCCACAGTCCAGTTTTTATTGGCCCGCGGCAAGTTTTGAAAATATAATATAATACGGCCTGCATATGGTTTGCACAAAGTTTGTGCTCCTCGGAGCTCCACTTCTCAGTTTCAACACTTGGTGGAGCCAAACAACTTTAGCGCTTGAACTCTCTTGCAGTACCAAGTTTGAACACTAGATGGAGCCAGCCACGGAAACAGGTGTTTCTCTGTCGCCGCCCAAAAAAAACCTACTTTCACCGCAAATAGGCAAACATGACAGTACCGAAGAAACCAAAATAGCAAGTGAGTGCAGGAGATTTCAAACACGGTGGGAAAATGATTATTTCTTCAAAGAAATAAATGGAAAGTGTGTCTGTTTGATTTGTAAAGAAGATATTGCTGTGATGAAAGAATGTCCGACACCACTATGAGACCAAACATCAGAGCTACACATCATACACTGGTGATGAACGAACACAGAAAGTCAAGCAAATGGCAGCTAGCTTACAAGCCCAACAACAGCTTTTTTTTCCGCGCTAACAAAATGCAGGAAAATGCTACAACAGCAAGTTATGAAGTCGCTAAACTTATAGCCCAGCACGGCAAACCATTCTCAGATGGTGATTTCATAAAGCAGTGCCTCATCAAAGTCACAGAAACAATGTGTCCAGAAAAAGTGCAGGATTTCAATAACGTGAGCTTATCCAGGAATACGGTGGTACAGAGAATCGAGGACTTGGCAGCTAACGTGAAACTTCAACTGAGAGACAAAGCGTGCGCTTTTGATTTTTACTCAATAGCATGTGATGAGAGCGCAGACGCCACAGACACCGCTCAGCTGTTCATTTTTTTTGCGGGGAGTAGATGATAACTTTTGCTGTACGGAGGAGTTGCTTGACATGATGAGCCTAAAAAGCACAACCACGGGTAAAGATATTTTTGAAGCCGTGTCAGAGGCAATTGAAAAAATGGGGCTTAAATGGGACAAGCTCTGCGGCGTAACAACGGACGGAGCTCCAGTCATGAGGGGCGAGCGCAAAGGTATGGCATCCATGGTGTGTGAAAAGGTAAAACAGAGTAGCGGTGAAGCTGTTAAAATGCACTGCATAATCCACCAAGAAGCACTTTGTGCCAAGACGGTCCAGCTGGGTGATGTGATGGACACTGTTGTAAAAACTGTCAACATAATTCGAGCTAGAGGACTATACCACAGAGAATTTCAAGCTTTCCTAGCCGATGTGGATTCTGAATACAGGGATGTACTCTACCACTCTAATGTGCGCTGGCTCAGCCGCGGCTCTGTGCTCCAGCGGTTTTACGCGCTGAGATCAGAAATCGACCAGTTCTTAAATGAGAAGGGCCGTCCTCTTCGTGAACTGAGTGACCCTCTGTGGCTGGCAAATCTCGCATTTTTAGTTGATTTTACGCATCATTTGAATACACTAAACAAGAACCTACAAGGCAAAGAGCAGCTGGTTCCACAACTTTACGCGCACCTGAAAGCCTTCTGTGTAAAGCCCCGCCTGTTTGAGACGCAACTACGGAGTTTTAACACTGCGCACTTCACTACACTGGCTGAAATCAAAGCTGCTTTTCCAAACGCGGACCTTACTACTAATAATGACAAACATGTGTCTGTGATTGCATCTCTTATGATAGAATTCAACCAGCGTTTCCAAGATTTTTCTATAATTGAAAAACAAATCAAGCTCTTCTCTACCCCCTTCCTGGTGGATGCAGAAGTGGAAGAGAGTTTGCAGTCAGAATTGATTGAAATGCAATGTGATGATTGTCTGAAAAGTCAGCATCAGCTTCTCTCCCTCCCTGACTTCTATCAGAGTTTGGATAATGTCAAGTTTCCTCTGATGAGACGCCATGCAAAAAGAATGATGAGCCTGTTTGGCTCAACATACGCGAACAAACATTTTCTCTATTAAATCAGAACAAAAACAGACTGAGAACCAGAATAACTGATAGCCACTTCTGTGAAGTCCTTCGTGTCTCAACCACCAAATTTTCTCCTGACATATCAGCCATTCTTCAGTCCAAAGGACAGCATCACTGCTCCCACTGAGTTCTTCACGAAGGTGAGTTACAATTACACAGTAAAATTATACATAGTCAGTATGTCACCTCTAGTATGCGGCCCGGCCCTTGGTTCATTTTTCTGTATTTGGCCCTCAGGGAAAAAAGTTTGGACACCCCTGGTTTAGAGGATGCTGCACATCTTTTAAAATACTTTGGGACATCTGCTGTAAGTGTTTTGAGTCCAGGGAGTCCAGGCCAGTCGCCTAACTGACCCTTTAAGCTGCTCAGGGAGTTCTGTTTCAGCAGAGATGCTCCCAGACCACGAGACCAGTGAAAAAAAAAATTAGATCGTAACCACCAAGTGTCAGCGACGCTACAGTAACAGCCGATAAAACAGAGTGTCAGAGACAGAGGGGGACACAGACACAGAGACACAAGATACGAACTCAGGAAATAGTGGAAATAATCATTCCTCACCTTTTGTAAAGTTGTAAATTAAAGTGCAGCATCTCATCAACATTATCCATAGAATTTGTCCTCCGCAAATATTGACACCCAGTCCACAAAACGGTGCTGTGAATGCAGTTTGAGGTGTTCTTTAAAAGTAAAAAGGTGAGTTTTGTTCCTCACGTGTGTCTGTTTACATCCACACAGCGCACGGGTCGAGGTGAAGCTGCAGATTAGTGACAGTGACTCTACATCATGTGGACTTTATCGCCAGTCTTCTGTGCATTAAAAATCCTGTATCAGAAGTTTTGTGCCACATTTCACAAATAATAATAACACAGTTTGGACTTGTGTCTAAACTAGAAGTGCAGAGCTCTGATCTTTGAACACTTCAGAGTGTCAAAGCGACTGGTTTTACTGTAGACAGGAAACAGCTGACATGAGCTCTTAACTTTCAGGCCGGTGGTCTGCAGACAGATCCCACTCTAGTCTTTGAGATCAGAGCTTTAAAATCTTATAACATTTCCTTGTGTCTGTGGTGAATCCTTTTTGTTGCATGTTTAAAAATCATTTAAGACTGAAAAATCCTGTAGTGTGTGGCGCCCTTTATAGAACAGTGGCGTCATGTTTGATTCAGACCTGCTTTAGACCGGGGTTAGACTTGATTTTGAGCTATTTTGGACCTGGTTTAGTTCTGGTTTAGTTCTGGTTAGACCTGGTCACGGGCAGGTTCTGTTCTGTGTTGGTTACACTAAGATAAGAGATGATTTTGCATGCTCTCTCTGTGTCTGTAGTGTTTCCTGTGGTTTCTCCATCAGCTTTAAACATGAACAAAAATCCTCCTGCTAAGACCACTGCTCCTGACGGTTTAAAACTCCTAAAATTGAGTCATGTGAGCTTTATGTGATGTTGTTATCTCCTCAGAAACACACCTGGAGTTGTGTTTTGTTTCATTCTCATATGTTTGAGTAAATCCAAAGCTCAGAATGCTCTGCTCCACCTGATGTCATAAAGCGGTAGTTTTCAAGTGAACACATAACTTTAACTTTTGTTCAGTCGAGGTTGGCCATTCCAGGGCTGAAATGATCCAGGTGATTCTTGTGAAGGTGTGTGAAGGTGTGTGAAGGTGTGTGAAGGTGTGTGAAGGTGTGTGAAGGTGTGTGGAGGTGTGCGGTGTAACACGGTGTAACGCGGCGTGGCATCACAAGGTGGAGTGTGTTCTGTTGGAGAGCCTCAGAGTAAATGTGCAGGGTTTGTGTGTTCTGTTTGTGATGAGGAAACATTATAACACAGATCAGAAAACAGATTAACACACTCCATTTAACCCAGAGACACAGAATCAAAGCCAGGACGTGCTTCTTGTACATTTTCAGTCAACCAAGTCATGTTGAAATTCCCAATGACTTTACACTCAGCACTTCCACTCATCCGTGTGTGTGTGTGTGTGTGTGTGTGCATGCATGTGTGTATATGCATGTGTGCGTGTGTGTATGTGTGCATGCGGGTGTACGCATGTGTGCATGTATGTTTGGATGCATGTGTGTATATGCATGTGTGTGTGTGCGTGTGCAAATGTGTGTGTTTATAATATGTGTGTGTGTGTGTGTATGTGTGTGTATGAATATGTGTGTGTGTCTGTGTGTGTGAGTTTGTGTGTGTGTGTGTGTGTGTATGAATATATGTGTGTGTGTGCATGTGAGTTTGTGTGTGTGTGCGTGTGAGTTTGTGTGCGTGTGTGTATGTGCATGTGTGTGCGTGTGCATATGTGTGTGTATGAATGTGTGTGTGTGTGCATATGAATTTGTGTGCATATGTGTGTGTCTGTGTGTGTGCATATGTGTGTGTATGAAAATGTGTGTGTGCGTGTGTAAATGTGAGTTTGAATGCATGTGTGTGTATGCATGTCTCTGTGTGCATGTATGTGTGTTTTGTGTGTGTGTGTGAGTGTGTGAGTATGCGAGTGAATTTGAATGCATGTGGTTGTTCGTCTGAGTTTAAACACATGTTTGTATGCGTGAGTGTGTGTGTATGCTACATGTGTGTATGTTACATGTGTGTGTGTAAGTGTGTGTGTGTGAGTTTCATAAACCCTGCGTCTGAACAGGTTTGACATTTACGGCTCCTTCGGCTCCTTCAGCTGTTCAGTTCGCACATGCCCAGACGCGCTCACCGCCGCGGGCCCCAAGTCCTGCTCCTCTCTCTGTCCCTGCTCCTCTCTCTAAAATATCACAGACATATCACAGAACCGTCACCGCAGGACACGGGATCGAGAAAAGACTTTAAACTGCACAAGGAAGTGTTTAATCTCATCAAATCCCTCCTCGTGTCTCTCGTTTAATAAGACGTGTCAGGACATGTCCCAAACACACCTCATATGAAACATGAAAACCTCACTGGAAATGGAATCAAATGTTGATTGTAAATAAAATTATTATGATCCTGAATTATATTTGCTTATCCAAAGTCAGCGTTGGGGAGTAACAGATTACATGTACTGGAGTTATGTAATCAGAGTACAAATTATGAGTAACTGTATTCAGTTACAGTTACTGTTTCAATGAGTGGTAATTGGATTACAGTTACTTTGTTGAAATAAATGGATTACATGGTGGTATTTTCCTGTTTTCACATTTCGGACTAAATCCCCAGGTCTAAACTAGATCTAAACTAGATCTAAACTAGATCTAAACCAGGTCTAAACTAGATCTAAACCAGGTCTAAACCAGGACTAAACCAGGACTAAAACCAGGTCTAAACTAGATCTAAACCAGGTCTAAACCAGGACTAAAACCAGGTCTAAAACCAGGTCTAAACTAGATCTAAACCAGGTCTAAAACCAGGTCTAAACTAGATCTAAACCAGGTCTAAACCAGGTCTAAACCAGGACTAAACCAGGTCTAAACCAGGACTAAAACCAGGTCTAAACCAGGTCTAAACCATGCTGCGTGGACGTGTCTCCTCCTCTTTTATCAATAATATTTTTAATACGGTTAAGTAAAGTCTGGGCTTTTTATTGTCTTTTAGCAGATAAAACTTCTTATGTTACGATATCCTGGTCTTTGCTTCTCTACAGCAAATCAAGTAATCCAAAGTTTTCAGATTACGTTACTCACTTTAAGTAATTTAATGGATTACGTTACAAACTACATTCTGGGATATATACTCTGTAATCTGTAGGGGAATACATTTTAAAGGTAAACTTCTCAACACTGTCCAAAGTTAGTCTTGTCACGATACTAAAATTTCCAACTCTACTAAGATACAGGCTCGATACTCAATCAACTCTCATTAAATGATAGTACTTTCTTCTTCTTCTTCTATTCCTGTGTGGTTTTATATCTGTGTAATCCCTCAGTGGTCTAGGTAGGTTCCATACTGGTCCAGGTCTAAACCAGGTCTAAACCAGGACTAAACCAGGTCCATGTGTGTATACTAGTCTGTGTGCTCTTCTACTTATTGTGATCCAGCTCCAGATCATTCTAAAGACATTCAGGAATTCAGGAAAGGTTCTGCTCTGTCCTGTCAATGGGACTTTTTTTTTTTTTTTTTTTACTATCGATACCTGTGAAAAATGAGACTCTAGTTTCAATTCTAGTGTAAGTATTGATTTGTATCAGATTTTTGACAGCCCTCTCCAAAATGAATCATTTTGATTTTGAGATGATCTTTTTGAAATTATGAAATGGAAGTTGATAAAGACACACTGACCACACCAGATCACACTGACCACACACCAGATCACACTGAGCACACCAGATCACACTGACCACACACCAGATCACACTAACCACACACCAGATCACACTGACCACACACCAGATCACACTGACCACGCACCAGATCACACTAACCACGCACCAGATCACACTAACCACACACCAGATCACACTGACCACACACCAGATCACACTAACCACGCACCAGATCACACTGACCACGCACCAGATCACACTAACCACGCACCAGATCACACTGACCACGCACCAGATCACACTAACCACACACCAGATCACACTGACCACACACCAGATCACACTAACCACGCACCAGATCACACTAACCACGCACCAGATCACACTAACCACGCACCAGATCACACTGACCACGCACCAGATCACACTGAGCACGCACCAGATCACACTGACCACGCACCAGATCACACTGAGCACGCACCCGATCACACTAACCACGCACCCAGATCACACTGACCACGCACCAGATCACACTGACCACGCACCAGATCACACTAACCACGCACCAGATCACACTGACCACGCACCAGATCACACTGAGCACGCACCAGATCACACTGACCACGCACCAGATCACACTAACCACGCACCAGATCACACTAACCACGCACCAGATCACACTAACCACGCACCAGATCACACTGACCACGCACCAGATCACACTAACCACACACCCGATCACACTGACCACGCACCAGATCACACTAACCACGCACCAGATCACACTGAGCACGCACCAGATCACACTGAGCACGCAAGAAATCACACTGAGCACGCACCAGATCACACTGAGCACGCACCCGATCACACTGAGCACACACCAGATCACACTGAGCACGCACCAGATCACACTGAGCACACACCCGATCACACTGAGCACACACCAGATCACACTGAGCACACACCCGATCACACTGAGCACACACCAGATCACACTGAGCACACACCAGATCACACTGAGCATGCACCCGATCACACTAACCACGCACCAGATCACACTGAGCACGCACCCGATCACACTGAGCACGCACCAGATCACACTGAGCACGCAAGAAATCACACTGAGCACACACCCGATCACACTGAGCACACACCAGATCACACTGAGCACACACCAGATCACACTAACCACGCACCAGATCACACTGAGCACACACCAGATCACACTGAGCACGCACACCAGATCACACTGAGCACGCACCAGATCACACTGAGCACGCACAGATCACACTGAGCACGCACCAGATCACACTGAGCACGCACCAGATCACACTGAGCACGCACCAGATCACACTGAGCACGCACCCGATCACACTCACCAAACACCAGATCACACTGAGCACGCACCAGATCACACTGAGCACGCACCAGATCACACTGAGCACGCACCAGATCACACTAACCACACACCAGATCACACTGAGCACGCACCAGATCACACTGAGCACATTTGGATTTAGTACAGACTGGTTTTGTGGAATTGTCCATTCAATCCTGCTATGCTTCCATTGTAGGGAGTATTATACTGTACCTCTGATGACCAAGGCCAAGGGTTAGGAAAATGTTTTGGGGTCGTTAACATGCTGCAAAAATAACTTTAACAAAACAAATGTGACCCCACAGCCTTATCTCAACTTACAGCATGAAATAAAACACAAAACAATTAAAATACAACATTTTATCCCTCTTTATAACTACACATCCTAATACATTACCATGACAACCAGAGCTACATGATGACTTTTCCAATAACACTCTGAAAGTGACTATGAGCAGTAACCATACAGAGGCTGAGCTGGCGGTGTGGGTCTGGCTCACTCAGCGTTGCATAGTTAACTGTATATCTTGTTTTTTTCCTCAGGTGGAGCAGAGACAGAGGTCAGCGTGCCTAAACAGGACCCTAAAGTGGTCATAGAACACTTTGACTCCTCTAAAGAATATAACTTTAACATCTACACCGTGAGAGGAAGCGAGGAGAGCAAGCCCCTGCAGGCCAAACTCGAAGGTACAACTCTCCAAAAGTCTATTTGAAATCATGACAACACTAACCAGACACAGACGTGCACACATTCAGAATAACACATGTACTTTCCAGTAAATGCATGTAGATATTTTTACTGGTATGTCCAGAGAGGGGCCAGAGTTCACATGGGGTGAACCCAAACCCGGGCATGTGGAGGTGCCTCCCCCAGGAACATTTGAATCAAACACACAACATGATCTATATAATATATATATATATATATATATATATATATATATATATATATATATATATATATATATATATATATATATATATATGAATATACTCGTGTATCAGATGTACATGCAGTACTGCACAGCCCCAGTGAGTACACACAGCAGCTCAACTCTGTTATGGTCCCAGCTGCACTGAGAGAAAACAACAACAGGTCACATGACTTAACGTGAAAAGTCAATGTATTTTCAAATTGTAATGAAGACATTCTTCAAATATGATTGTATGTATTTATTTGTATTTATTTGTATTTTTATTTAGCTTTTTAGCTTCTTTTTTCTTTGATCTGTACGTGCCCAGGGTGGTGCAGAGGGGAAGTAGCTCGTACTTAAACCTGGCACAGAGCCTTTGTTTTCTCTTTGAGATGAATCTTTTCTGTGCCCTGTCCTTGTTTTAACCCTCAGGGGTTTCTTTAAAAAAAGTCACATTCAGAACCGTAAACATAAAAGCTCACTCACAAAACAGCTGTAAAATCATCATAGGTGAATATGTGTTCATACTTTTTTGTGGACATTTATGTCCTTAGGGTTGTGCATGTTCTCCCTGTGTCTGTATCTGTCTACTGTGTCTAAGCTTGACAGAACAGTGTTCAAGTGATCCAATGCAGTGGCAGTTTATTTTGGAACTATAAACTTCAACAAGAATTAGGACTTTCCACAAAGTTTGGTGTCTTTAGCCTGGAATTGAAATAGTGGGCTGATGAAATAAATAATAAATAAAAGTCAAAGTGAAGAGCTGTATATAATATCTGTTTTAATGTTTGACTTGTGTCAGTGCAATAATCATATGGATCTGATGTGGAGTTTAGCAGCCCTCCTCTAAATGATTTACTCTGACTGTTCGGCCGACTTGAGCCTATTCTGTCATTAAACTCAAAACTTCATTAAGAATGTGAAATCTAACAGTGTTTGTTTCCTTCAGCTCAGTCTGCAGTCGCGTCTCAGAGCAGGTCCACCGTCACTGCCACTCGAGAGAACAACGCCATCTCAGAAGGTAAGAACTGAATCTGAAGATAACTCATGTTTAATATACAGATATTTACAGATACAGATACAGATATTTGTTTCCTACAGATGTGTGTATGTGTTTGACCTGTTTTTAAATAATAAAGTGTGAAACATGATTTTACTGAGGCCTGGTCTTGGATCATGTTTATCAGAACTACTGCGGACAAGAAACAGAAACTTAAGACGTCTGGATACAGTTAAAGGTGCACTGTGTAACTTTTTTGGTTGCTCCATGGAGATGTTATTGTTTTGTCTGGAATTCAGTATGATACAGTGTAACAGTATAACCTCCACTCCAACAGAGCTGCTGCACCCACAACAGGGACGCCATGTTAGCACTAGTGGATTATGGGTAATGAATGAGTTGCTTTTGTGTGTGTGTGTGTGTGTGTGTGTGTGTGTGTCATTAAATTAAATTATAGACAATGATTTATCCTAAAACTAATGACATTCAAGTTGAGAATAGATTGTGTAGATTTTGCCTTAATTCTTGTAATATCTGCTCATCTGGTTTATTTTTCACCTTCTTCTATAATGAAAAAAAGCTCCTTGGAGATGTTTGTGAAAAAAAACAGACTTTATTTTAAAGCCCTGTACCTGACGTTTACTGATACTGAAGTTTAACTGATGTGAATTGGATAAACTAGTGACAGTACGATGCTCTGTGATGTGCAGATGCTCCAGCAGTTAAATCCCTCAGGTCACAAAAATCATTAGTTTAACTTTAGTTTGGGATTTGATTTTCTACAGTTCATGTTTCTAAGCATCATTAATATTATCCATATGAACGGTGTTAAACAAAAAGCAATTGGGATTGTTTCTCTTTAATCTCCTTTGCTTCTATAATAAAGTGTTTAAGGCTAATGGACAATACACAGACTTAAAGTTTTTGAATCATTATTAGACTATGTTTTTATCATTCATTTATCATAAATTAAATTCAAATCTGCTGTCCTTGATAATGTGTTCATCTTGGTGCAACAATAATCTGTATAATGACATTTGTTCATTGTGGTTCACAGTGTTTGTTTGTGTGGCAGTTCTGAGCTGTTGCAGTCTGGGGTTTGGAGGTGCAGCTCTAGAAAGTACACAGAAACCACTGTTTGACAAATAAAAATGATAAGAAAACACCTTCATTTTGTTCATACAATATGTCAAACCTTTGGACAGGATTCTCCCAGTGTGATGTCATCAATACACAATTTTCTAAAATAGAACTCTACTTCCTGTCATTTTTAACATACATACAAATTGCTTCTTGATTTGTGTAAAAGTATAATTTATATTTACCTGTATTATTCCACCAAATGAAGTCAGACACACTTTAAGGCCTTGTTAATTTGATAAAATAGATTCTTAGCGTGAGAGGAGTGGGCTGTTGGGGATGAGTTTAATGCCATACTGTGGAACATTCAAGCACACCAGTAACATCTCCATGGAGACAAGCAGGTGGCAGACTCTCCATCAGAAAAGTTACATATTGCAAACAATATTTAAAGGACACATATGATGCTGAGGATCAGTATTTCACATTTTCTGACTTCACTTTTGGAAAATACACGGTGTCCCAAAAAGTTGACATTATTTCACAGGCCAATAATTTAGGCAATTCTTGTTGAAATAACCTCAAATTTTCACAGAATGTACAAACAGGTCAAGGTTTTATACTGGATGTTTTATTTTTGTTTTGTTTTCAGGTTGAGTCATTCAATCCCAAAGAGAAATCGTTTCAGTGCTTTGGGTGTCTTGAAAGGCGACATATAAATGCAACCATTAATTTATTAATAATTTTGCTTCCTGGAATCTACTCACACACACTCACATAAGACTGTGCAGCAAAATCCAGTGCAAAATTTTGAAAAAAAAACAAACTTCACCAACCACCAATTTGAGGAATTTGAGGAATCTGGATTTGCAAACGGACGTCTTGGGGCTTCGCAAGAGTTTTTCATGAACTTGCTCTTGCTTCTCTTCTGATGTTGATGTTGTTCCAGATCCTTTAGTCCTGCAGAAGCAGAAGCAGCTGAACTCTGTACATTTTTGGTACCAGGTCCAAATCTGTTGCCAGTTGGTGAAGTTTTTTCCAGTTGTTGCATTGAAGCTGTGTGCATTGTGTGTGCAGCGGATTCCAAGACACAAAATGACTCAACCTGAAAACAAACAAACACTGAAAAGATTCAATATAAAATCTTGAACTGTTTCTGTACACTCTGTGAATATTTTCAACAAGAATTGCCACAAATGATTGGCCTGCAGGATGATGTCATATTTTTGGGAGTCCCTGTATATTTCATAAAGTACACTTGTGTTTCCAGTCAGCTGCCTCTGCTTTTCACAACACAAATGAACAATACGAGTGTAAACAAACTCCTTATGCCCATGAATGCTCTGCTCATGAAGACATGCTGTACTAACTGAGACATGCTGTACTAACTGAGACATGCTGTACTAACTGAGACATGCTGTACTAACTGAGACATGCTGTACTAACTGAGACATGCTGTACTAACTGAGACATGCTGTACTAACTGAGACATGCTGTACTAACAGGGCCATAGTGAACACAGTTTGATCATAAAGTGACTCCAGTGATGGTTTATGGGTTTAAAAACTGCACAGGAGAAGTCCAGACTTTTGTCTATGATGCAACAAAACAGACAACATGTGAATAGAGCATATTTAGACTACTTTAGATTGGATTTTAGTGTGTTAATGAAACAAGTATGAATGAAATAAAACACAAAGAAGACAGACCCAGATCTGCTTTTGAGGAGGCCACAACAGAACAGGGAGAATCTTATTCTGCACCTGTTCTGTAATGTCAAGACAAGTAACAGAATGTTGTGTGGGGGGAGGTGGGGATGATTTAAAAAACTCTGACAGTTATTAGTTTGTTTGAAGGAGCGATTTATTGATTTCAAAGTGTAAATACAACAATAGTGTTCAGATATAAACATCATGGGCATGTTTGTGTCACAAAATGCATTTGTCATTTTTCTGTCATTTTCTCATTCTCCTGTTGTTTTCCTGTAGTATTTTCTTTTAGTTTTTGTTTGTTTTACATGAGTTCGGCTGTTGTTTTATTGTTGTTTTCTTATAGCTTTCCTGTAGTTTTTGCTGCAGTTTTCCTGTCATTTTCCTGTATTTTTCCTGTAGCTTTTCTCTAGTTTTCCTGTAGCTTTCCTTTTCATTTTCCTGTCATTTTCCTGTCCGTTTTTGTATGGTTTCCTCTCTTTGCTCCCGTCTGTCTCTGCCCTGGGGTCTTGGGTCTTAATCACAGTCACAGTGAAATCGGCAGACGCAGCGTCGCCATAAAACTCAGATTATAATTATGTGACAGGAACCGTCAAATTATGACCTCGGGCCGTCACCGCCACTTACATCTGATACATCTGTGTGTGTGTGTGTGTGTGTGTGGAGGGGGCAGAGAGGAGGGGGCATAGATCAGGGGTGGGCCATTATTTTTTTCCATGGGGCCACAAGAGAAACAGAAAATGTCATTGTTCAGACGAGCTGCTCAGACTGGGAAGAGTTTATGTTCTGACTCAGCAATGAAAAAGTGAGACTGCCGAACAGCTTTAGTCCAGACATGAGGTCAAATGATAAAATATGTTTATTTTGTGATTCCAAATGAGCTTAAAGGAACAGGTCAGAGTCAAACCAAAGGGCCAAATGTGGACTGAGAGTTGGACAATGCCCACGTCTGACAGAGAGGAGGGGGCAGAGAGGACGGAGCATAGAGGAGGGGGCATAGAGGACGGGGCATAGAGAGGAGGGGGCATAGAGGACGGGGGCATAGAGGAGGGGCATAGAGGACGGAGCATAGAGGAGGGGGCATAGAGGACAAGAGGAGGGCATAGAGGACGGAGCATAGAGGAGGGGGCATAGAGGAGGGGGCATAGAGGACAAGGAACATAGAGGACGGAGCATAGAGGAGGGGCATAGAGGGGACAGAACATAGAGGACGGGGCATAGAGGGAGGGGGCATAGAGGACAGAACATAGAGGAGGGGGCATAGAGGACGGGGCATAGAGGAGGGGGCATAGAGGAGGGGGCATAGAGGACGGGGCATAGAGGAGGGGGCATAGAGGACAGAACATAGAGGACGGGGCATAGAGGACAGGGCATAGAGGACAGAACATAGAGGAGGGGGCATAGAGGACGGAACATAGAGGACAGGGCATAGAGGACAGAACATAGAGGACGGGGCATAGAGGACAGGGCATAGAGGACAGAACATAGAGTACGGGGCATAGAAGATGGGGCAGTATTTCTCGTTGTATCAGAAACATGCCACTGTCATTACGTTGGCAGAGCGTTTGTTCACTGATCCAAAGGTTGGCGGTTCAAAACCCGCCCTCGTCGTAAACGTCACTGGTACAGCGGTCAGATCCAATGACCCACGGGTTGGCGAGGAGAGAGAGAGGGAGATGAGGAGAGAAAAAAGGAAAGGAGGGAGAGAGAGTTAGAGAGAGGAAGGACAGGCTCTTTACGACATCAGGGAAATTGTCGTTGGTTTGTCCAGAGACGTGTGAGTGCGGGCGGCCCTCAGCACCCACAGGACAGACAGCTCTGCTCAGGGGCTGGGTGCAGGGGGAGGGGCTCAGTGCTCTACATCTCCTACAGAGCGAGACACATGATTCTGCCGCTGTCCTGGAGCGCGAGGAAGCAGCGGCAAAAAACACTCTTCTGTTTGACTCATGTTTTTGGGGTCGTCTAAGCCCTCGACAAAAGTGGGTGGGCCGAGGTGTTTTCTTTTTCCAAACCTGAGCGGCTCTTAAGTATGTAATTCCTCCTCGGTGACTCAGGGCTCTTCGTGTCACTTTAGGTCATGTTCTTGTAGTGCAGATGAGCAGAGAGAGTCCAGGTTTTTACAGTAGGTTTGTCAAAAGGATCGGAAATCAGAAACAAATTGATACTAAAACATTTATTTCTGTATTTCTGTATTTATTGCTTTGGCATCAATTTAAAGAGAACAACAACAACAGAAAGACATATTCCAACCATTATTTGCCTTGGCTTGTCTGCATGAACAAAAAGAACAGGGAGGAGATAAATCTTATGAACCCTGCTCCTTTCACAGATTAAAAAACAAACAAACAAACAAAAAAACAACAACATTTCTTTAATAATCAATCCCCATCCCAAAAACCAAACCAAGTCTCCAATGAGCCACATGTATGTTACAATATCTCTCTTGTGCTTTCATTCACTTTAACATTTTTCTTAGTCACATCGTTCATCATTATTTTATCCTTGTACCTCCATTTTCTTGAATTTAGAAACACTAGTGCGACTTTTAAAATCATGATTTATCAAAACCAGATGCTCATTTGATTAGGTATTGATACTAAAAAAGATTGACAGGTCAAAAATGAGCCTTCCTGAATGTCTATACAATGATGTTGAGCTCTATCAGAACAAGTAGAAGAGCACATAAACTTGGATGCTCTTAAGCCTCCAACCCCATCAAAAAACAACTGTGCCCCCCAATCCAGAGCCACTATACACGACTCCACTCGGGTGTCCCAGCACGACTTCAGTAAACTACAAATGCACCACCCACAGAACACACAAACACACACGGAGCAGACAGCGACCGCACAGCGAAACACACCCACAGACACACTCATCACTCCACGCCGACGAGGAACAGAACGGAGTAACGAACCGAAAAAGCGAGTGCAATGTGCCACTTCTAGACACGACTGAACAATTGAGTCACTGCGAACACGCCGACAATCCGTTGGTCCCAGACACACCCTCCCTACACGCCACAACTGAACAAAGCCCAGAGTCACCGTGAACGAACAAACAAACAAAACCACTCACCCATCACACTGTTGGGTTTCCTTTAAAGTCCGGTGTGGTTTATTTGTGAAAAAAGTAAAAAAAAAATAGACCATTTAATGACAGTGCGCCTTATAATCCAGAGCACCTAATAGTGCGGAAAATACGGTACACACATGGCCACTATGGAGTAGGGCTGAACGATTTTAAGAAAAAAAAAAATAGATTTGTGATTTTTCTGGCAGATACAGCAATTTCAAATTCATCCAGTTTTTTTTTTTTTTTCTAATCAAGTTTCAGTGCACATGAACATTTGCAAACATCACAGAAACTTACATCATCAGAGTCCTGCACCTGCGATTTGGTGCAGGACGTAAAGTTCAGTTTACGTGGACAATAAAAGCTGTGATTGATCCTCTCGATCATCGCTCTAGAGACTCTGCTTTTCTTTCTTTCAATATACATTGAGTAATAATAATGTTTACACTTTACAGAAACATAACTTATAACCACATGGCTCATTTTTATAAACGAATCGCTCTGATAAAACCAGCTCTTTCCTTGTGCGCTGATGTGGTTCAGCTTCTGTTGGACTCAGTGGAATATGAGTGTTCTCTCTGTGACAGAGGATGTGCTGCTGCTGCTGAGTCTGTTCTGTGTTTGTGTCGTGTTGGAGATGGTTCATGTTAAACTTTACATGAACACCAGGTTTAAATCCTCACCTCCTAGTGTTGTGGTGGTGGATTAATTTGCGGCGTGTAGACCTCGACACACATCCATAAATCAAAAGCGACGGTGACAAGGCGACAGTGGCAGTGTGTGTTGAGTCGACGTAGAACTAAACTTTGCCCTTAAATTGGGCTTTAAGAGCACTGCAAAAAAAAAAAAAAACACGACTTTGACACTCTCAGAATCTTGTTGTCTGAGATCGTGATTTTGGGTCCAAAGTGACAGATCATTCTGCCCAAGTGTGGAACCTACCTGGACCACTGAGGGATTACACACATATAAGGACTAGGGATGGGCATGATTAGTTGATAAATAGATAATTGATCATTAAGAATTTCGTTGATTACGTTAATATTTTATCGACAAACCGAATGTAGGTCGCTGTGCGTAGCGTGGGGTGGCCAAACGTCCATTTTTCCGTGGACATGCCTGTGTTCCACGTCCTGTCCTGGCCGTCCAGGTTTTTGTTTTTTTTTCATAAAGTGATGCAAATGTTCGGGTTTTCATTTCCTTTCATTGGAGCCATTAAACTGAGCGTCTCTCGTAGCTCTCTCTGCACTCAGAAGGAGCGAGCAGACACAGACAGTCGGTCAGTCTGCAACATGCCGAAGTACAAATGTGCATTTAACAATGACTTGTACAAGAAATTCCCCACTTTCCATCCCGGTCGGGACAAGTGTGAGGTCATGTGCAGAGTGTGCAAACAGCTCATATGTTTCGGTGTCCAGGGGGAGTGCCAGGGACCTCAAAAAACATGAAAAAAGATTTACCAGGTGAGAGTAGCTCAGTGTGGATGACGAGGTCCCACCTCCCACCCCCCGTACAGTGGTTTTCACAAACGCAAACCTGGTCACACTAACCTGTATTCCACTGAGTCGTGTCCTTTATTCCGACAGAAGTTGAACCGTATCAGCGCACAAGAGCTGTTTTTTTCTTCCCTTAGTTTATGCAAATTAGCCGTACGGTTTCTATGAAACTTGCACAAATCTGCATTAAACACATTATAATGTCACACGGGCTGATGTGTTTATGGTTTATATGTTGTAAAGTTGAATTTATTTATGCAGATTAGTAGTGCTGATAGTAATAATAATGATGATAATTTTAATATAAAAACATTAATGATGAATCAATAATCAATCGTTAATTCTCCCAACGATCGATTTAAAATTTAATCGAATGCCCATCCCTAATAAGAACACACGGGAATAAAACTGAAAGTACCATTTAATGTGGAAAATCACATTAACTAAAGATTGTTTTTTTTTTTTTTTTTTTTTTTTTTTTTCAGAAATAGTATTATGGATTATCTGGTCTATCCCTTACTATCCAAATGGAGTTTGAAATGTTCGTGTCGTGACAACTGTAGTTCACAGTGTGGACGAGCAGAGTTGACTTCTCATTGTGCTGTGGAGTCCTTCTCTGTCGCGGTTCCTTCGTCTCAAACTGAAGCCAAAACTGTGCAGAGTTTAACAATCTTTGGCTAAACTCATTGTCTAAAATAAACTACAATAAAGTGAGCTGGACTCACAGTAAAGGCTCATGTGGGCTCAGACGTCTGATTCACTCTTTGAGTCTGTCCACAAAATCTCCAGCAAACACCATGTGTGACAGAAAATTATAATTAAAATGTATTCTGGATTATAGGGAAATTGAGGTAGCGGCAGAGTGGTTAGCCTGTCTCCTCCTCTCAGCAGAGGTTGTGGGTTAAAGTCCTCATGATGTGAGTGCTGGTGATGTGCTTAACGGTGAACTGTTAGAATGGGATCAACATTTTTAAAAGAACCAAGTCTTTTTCTTTCTCTTTTCTTTTACACTGATTCATAGAAATGAGAGGCTTGTCCTCATGAGGAGGAGGAGGTTGTGGGTTAGACTCCTGCTCTCTCTGAGGTGTGTGCATGTTGCGGCTCCTGGGTCCCTGCCCACACATGCTCAGAATACCTGTGTCGCTGCTGCAGCTGGAGAAGTAACTCACAGTCACCGAGCACACAGCTGAACCTGTCACTCTGTTTGGTCG
The DNA here is from genome assembly GCF_026225935.1 of Boleophthalmus pectinirostris. Classification (NCBI taxonomy): domain Eukaryota; kingdom Metazoa; phylum Chordata; class Actinopteri; order Gobiiformes; family Gobiidae; genus Boleophthalmus; species Boleophthalmus pectinirostris. The sequence goes on from NW_026571175.1 coordinate 1,325,246, forward strand.
GGCTCAGTGATATGGGAACATATGTTTGTGATTTTTCAGACAAATATTGTGATTAGATTTGTGATTTCAGTTTTAATAACAGGATTCTGTTCAAAGTTCACATTTTAAACACAAAGAATTGACAAAAGACAAAATATTAACAGACAAACTAATACAAGAGTCACATTGTGAACATGTTTGCGCAGATCTAAACCACAGAGTTTATGCAGAATAAACAGATTTTGTTGTTTGTGGTGGAAATGATGCTACTTCAGTAATTTTGATCAGATTGTAATTAGGTTTGTAGACCTACTGCTTGGACTGAACAGATACATAATATTAGGCCTGAATGGTCCAAACCAAGACTATCTCAGGTCTAAATCTGATCTAAACCAGGACTACTTTGAGACTGAACCATAGTCCAGGTCAGGTCCAAATGAGGACTAAACCAGGACCACACTGGAAAACAAACAATATCTAACTAAATGAAAATGACTTCAATTAAGAACATTTGGCTTTATTAGAATCGATTCAACTTGACAAGTCAAATGATCGACCGATGGAATAAGTGTGTTTTTCCTCATTCAAGCAACATTTGATTTACTTTCTTATTTTAAGTGTAAAAATGTTTTGTTCCATTGGCAGATCATTTTACTTCGTCAAGTGAAACTGGCTCAAATCGTGATAAAACTTTTTAATTCAAGTCATCTTAACTTCGCTAGATTTTAGTTTTTTTGCTGTGTGACATTAAACCAGGACTAACCCAGGGCTACATCAGGACTAAACCAGGACTGAACCGGGACTAAACTGGAACCAAACCAGGACTAAATTGCGACTAAATCAACACTAAACCAGGACCAGTTCACACCTCACCTCATCTCCATTACGTTTGCTTTTGCTCTACTGTTGGGTTATTAGTGGAGGTCAGAGGGGCTGATGGCAGAGAACAGCAGCCTCTCCTCCTTCAGTCTGTCCCAGGGCATCTGTGGCTCCAGACGTGTTAATCACCGTGTGTGGAGTGAGTGAACGGTGACTCGTGTAGTGTGAGTGTGAGGCGTGTAGCGTTGTGATGATCTGTGTGTGTTCTGTGTCATGGCTCCTCTGTACACAGCTCCGCCTCCTCTGTGTCTGTGTCGTCAATCTGTCATCGCTCAGGTCCTCCTCAAACACTGTAAAACACCCCAGAAACATCTGAGAACATCTAAAGGGCTGCTCCACCTGACAGACAGGAGCGGAGACGGGTCTGACTGATGAAAGCCTGCGCCTCCATCTGCGCTGACAAAAACAAAATGTACATCTAAAGCCATAATACGCTTTTCTCTGATCTATGTTCTAAATCACAAACAGAGCTGGAGTTGTACGCCGTCAATACACACGCACCGTAAAACATGCATTCGGGCGTATTGTATTAATTCACACGCACTGGGTTCAAGCAAATGATCTATGCGTGCGAGGAGAAATCTGTGACCTGCGCTCGAAACAACCACTGGGAGGCAAACGCATCCTCGATCCAAGTTGATTTCTGCCCGCGCGAGATTCATTTCTGCTCTCTCGTGCGGGAGGTAGATTTCTGAATCCATGTATCATTTGTTTATTTATTTTTCAAAATAAAACCAAAAATAAGAAAATGAAAAAAAATTAAAATAATAATAAATAAAAAAAAAATAAATAAATAAATAAAAATATTCTGTTCATTATTTGTCTCCAAAACCAAAATGAAAAGAAAAAAAACAGATAATGATTTGTTTTTTCAGTTTTTCGTTTTTGTGTTTAAATGAAAGACAAAAAAAAAAAAAAAAGATAACGGCCATTTCCCCTTAAACTGCGATGCCGGACTGAACCAGGACTGATTTAACCCTCTCCAGGCAGGCGTTGCAGATTTGCAACAGCTAAATTCCAAGTACCTACTTACTCCACATCCGTATTTTATGAGCTTTTTTAATCAGGAGCCTTTTCTCCCATCCATGCTGATAAACGTGGACGATGCAGACTGTGCAAGAACGACTACACACAAACGACCTGCCAGAAGTGCAAAATACTTTTTTTGTTTACAAAGGATAAAAAAGTCAGAATTGTATATTACTACCCCATATTATAATTTTCCCCAAATATCAGATTTTTCCTGATACTAAAAATGTATTTGAGCCTGAGAGGGTTAAAAAACAGGAAACTGTTATTCGTTATCACGTGCGGAGATTATTCTCTCGCTTGCAGTTAATATTAGGGTTGTCCCGATCCGATCACGTGATTGGAAAACGGCGCCGATCACGTGACTGCGAACTCGATCCGGACTCGAACGTTATGATCCGATCAGGTATCGGATAAATTATATACATATATAACACACAGAACACACAGGATACAACAGTTTTTCTGAGGCGCAGGATTTGCTCAGGGACGTCCAGTCAGAGTGACTGTCTGTCCCAGCGTCTGTTGTACTAGAGGTGCACTTACACTGGGACTTTTGGGCCGTGCCGTACTCTGGCGCTGTTACCTGTGGTTCTGCGGCCTGTGTTCACACCTGCACGGCTGATGGCGTCATTGCACAGCACTGTTTGTTTGCGTGTTGAGGACTGGAGTTGGTGCTTTTGGCGGGGAGGGTGGGAAAAGTGGCATGAAGTGTCTATTGAGCAGTGTGCACTCTGCTGTTTGTGGTGCGCTCCTCTGTGGGTTTGTGGATGTGGGGGCGGCCGGGGGAGAGAGGCTGTGGGGCTTCTGTCATCTCGTTTATATGTGGTAAGATTTTGTATTATTTGGATTTCATAGACGAGTCTAAATGTTTCAGATATAATGCACATGCAAACATATAATATGTCCAGTTCATTAAGTTTACTAAGTTACACATTCCAAGACCAGACTGTGGTAAAAGTCAAGATTTTCAACAATGATGATGAATGGTTATAAAAGTTAATACAATTAAAGTTTTGGACTTTGGACAGTTCAGCCCAAATACTCCACATGAAATCAACACAATCTGATCCTCCAAACATCCTGCTCTTAGTTCATTTTATAATATTTTATAGAAGTATCGGATCAGGACTCAGTATCAGCAGATACTCAAAATCAAAGGACTCGGACTCGGGGGCAAAAAAATGTGATCAGGAAATCCCTGGTTAATATCTTGGCATGTGAAATAATACAATACGTCCAATTGCAGGTTTTATTGTGCGTGTGTATTTTGGGACTATTTTGATGCCATAGATTTGTGTTTTGTTTCATTCACACACGTTTAACACACAAACCCAGAGTTCTTCTCTTAAATGGAAAACACTACAATACAAGAAGTACTCCACTGTGATTCTAAACTCCACACACCTTCACTGGAATCATCTGGATCATTTCAGCCCTAGAATTTCCAATCTCTGCTGAACTAAAGGTAAAAGGAGCTATTCACTTGAAAACTACCACTTCATGACATCACAGGGTGGAACAGCATTCTGAGCTTTAAAGATGTAGACATACTGGTAATAAAGTGTTACTCAAACATGTGTGAATGAAACAAAACACACTCCAGGATTCTTTTTGATGAGGTAACGACTTTCTAACATGGATTAAATCTCACGAGAGTCAATTTTGTGTAATACAGGAGCTTTAAACCAGAGCTCTGATCATACTGGAATTATACAAGAAGAACAGAATAAATGTAATGCGTATAAAAAGTGTTTCCTCTGGAATGTCTTCTGACATATTTGCCGTTGAAAGTGTTGGTGTAAGATTTAAACTTTGACTTAGACAAACTTTATTGATCCACAAGGGAAATGATTTGGACACAGCAGCTCACACATCACAATATAATAACAAAGAGAAAAAACTATAAATGGTAATAATACATTCTAAATAAGGAGGACAAAAGAAAGCAAGAGACAGGTGTCAAATTAGACATAAAAAAATAATAAAAATAAAATAATATAATAAATAATAATAATAATAAATTTAAAAAAAAAAATGTTTCAGAGCAAGCTGGTTCGCATAGAGGAGTCCATGGATACAGGAATCACACAGTTCAATAGTACTTAACCTCTGACCTTTGAACTGTACAAGATGCAGGTTCAAATCCCAAAAGGTGAAGTTAAAAATGTAAAAAGATACAAAACTGCTCAGTGTACCAGCTGGTCAGCCACAAGAGCAGCCAACCACAATGAGGAAACAATGTGTACTGTGGGTTTTGGGTCAGTTAATAGTTTGGAGAGTTTTGTCCACCCTGTGCACTGGGGTCGTCCTGATCCGATCACGTGATGGGAAATCGGGGCTGATCATGTGACTGTGGACTCGATCGGACTCAGACGTTATGTTCAGATCAGGTACCAGATAAATATCATACATATATAACACACAGGACTAACTGAGGCGCCGGGGGAGAGAGGCGAGGTCCATATCGGGGGTGGGCACAGACAGTCTTAAACTCTAGTCTTCCTGCAGATGAATATTGTATTTAACTACATTATACTGTAAGAATAAAGTTTCTGAGAAGTCCTGTCAGTCAGTTAGACATTATAAATATCAACGTTTGCCCCCAGAGGTACAGAATGACGTATGGGGCTGCACAAAGAGAGTTATGAAAAACATATGTCATCTCGTTTTTATGTGGTAAGATTTTGTATTATTTGGATTTCATAGACGAGTCTAAATGTTTCAAATGTAAAGCACATGCAAACATATAACATCAAATATACAAAGTGTAGATTGTTCAGAGTCGAGTCTCAGGTCTGATCTGATTCTGGTCTGGTTCATTTTTTGTCTAGTTCATTAAATATAGTAAGTTACACATTCCAAGACCAAACTGTTAAAAGGAAAGATTTTCAACAATGATGGTTCATGATTAGAAAAGTGAATCAGATGAAAGTTTTGGACATTAGATTTTTTTCATTTAATTTGACTCGGACTAGGATTTGGGGGCACAAAAACGTGATTGGGACATCCCCACTGTGCACCCTTCAGTTGACTCCAGCTCCAGAGTCATGTGTCCTGCAGCTGCTAAACTCTGATTCAGATGTTGAAGTGCATCTGTGACTCACATAAAGTGTCTGAGTCGTCTACGTCTCACATGTTTGAATGGAGACCAAATGACCGGCTCTGAACCAACAGTCAATGTGCTTCTGTGACGTGTGTCTCCTCTGTAGACTGTATACACAAGTGTGTCTCCTCTGTAGACTGTATACACAAGTGTGTCTCCTCTGTAGACTGTATACACAAGTGTGTCTCCTCTGTAGACTGTATACACAAGTGTGTCTCCTCTGTAGACTGTATACACAAGTGTGTCTCCTCTGTAGACTGTATACACAAGTGTGTCTCCTCTGTAGACTGTATACACAAGTGTGGCTCCTCTGTAGACTGTATACACAAGTGTGTCTCCTCTGTAGACTGTATACACAAGTGTGTCTCCTCTGTAGACTGTATACACAAGTGTGTCGCCTCTGTAGACTGTATACACAAGTGTGTCTCCTCTGTAGACTGTATACACAAGTGTGTCTCCTCTGTAGACTGTATACACAAGTGTGTCTCCTCTGTAGACTGTATACACAAGTGTGTCTCCTCTGTAGACTGTATACACAAGTGTGTCTCCTCTGTAGACTGTATACACAAGTGTGTCTCCTCTGTAGACTGTATACACAAGTGTGTCTCCTCTGTAGACTGTATACACAAGTGTGTCTCCTCTGTAGACTGTATACACAAGTGTGTCTCCTCTGTAGACTGTATACAGAAGTGTGTGTGTGGCTCTGGGACTGTGGAGGTGTCGATACTTGCATGAACTTGGCTCCCATCAAACACCATCTAACTCTAACCCTAACCTACACAAAAATCTATGTCAATTGTTTTTGCTTCGTTTGTCAAACTGGGGTCAGCCAGCCTCCAGGAAGCTTCACACTGCTCTAAAACGACACAAAATTGTGTCAACCATTTGTGTTTCGTTTGTGTTACAAAAAGATTGGCTTGTGTGATTCTGGTTTTTAAGATATGAATAGTTTTATTTTTGGACTGTTGACGTCATCCAGCCCCTCAGAATGTGAAACAGCCTCAAAACAGCAGAAAATTATATGAAACTTTTGTGTTTCGTTTGTACTGTTTTGTGCTGTGATAATTTTTGTTTTGTCAAAGTCGCTGCCCTCAGCTGAGCTGAAATGACCTCATATAATTGCAGCAAAAATAATGATTAATAATTTAATAATTTTAGAAAAATTAAAACAGTCACAGCATAAAAAAGCACAAATGAAATACAAACAGTTCATATCATTTGCTGCTTCTCACATTTTGAGGGGCTGGATGATGTCATTGGCCCAAAATAAAATAACTTATTAGCACAAAAGAAACTTTTGAGCACAAACCAGCACAAATAAAACACAAATGATTGACATAGTTTGTGTGTCGTTTTTGCTTATTTTTACATTTGGACTTTCTACAGAAAGTGGGACCCATGTGTCTGTGTCACTGTAACTGTGAAGTGTTTTCTGTCAGAACAACAACCTGCTGTAACGCTGCAAACACATGCACCTACAGGGACCTGAACCTGAACCTGAACCTGAACCTGACCTGGTTTCAGCTCAGACTGTGTGCAGATTGGGTCACTGGCCTCTTTCCTGTTTTGTCTCCTCAAAACTGTGCTGGAGTGAACTGGGCTGTTGTGGATGGTGCTACATTGGGCTCGTTTTAAATATCGATCTTGATACTAAATTTGGTTATATGGTAGCAATATTGTAATATTATTATTAGCATTTTTGGTACATTTTAATTATTATTTTAAATATTTTTGTTGCTTGTTTAGACGAGGAAAACTTAAAAAGGTAGAAAACAGAGGTAGTTCATTTGGAACAGTTTGCAGTGGTCCTGATTTCTTCCTCACTGAGCTTTTGCTTTCAGAGCATCCTCATGATTCACTAGGATGAGTTTATAAACACTTTTCACCACTCGCAGAGACCAGAGCGGAGTTTTGCCGTCATGATAAAAGTGACAACTAGCATGATCTCTGATTCAGGACGCATTTTGATCTGTGAAGAACTGCGTGTACAATATATCTGTGCTGGGTACAGTTTTGCTCAAATACATTGGGGAAAATTACACATAAAACCTGCATGTGCATAAAAATGTAAATGTGTGTCAGATGCAGAAGCTTGGTGCTGCTTCATCTTTTCAGTTTTCTGCTGGTTGAATGGGCCTGAGGCAGGTTGGATCTGACTCTCATCTTCCTCTTTTCCTTCAGTAAACTCTCAGTGCAGGTCAGATGTTTCACTGTACAGTAGAGGTGTGGGGTTCTGCTGCTGTCAGTCTGTGGAGGCTGAGAACATGAACCTATCAGAACAAAACTGAGACATCACCACCAAACCTGAAGCACAGGAGTGACACTGTGTCATATGACACCAGTGACGCTGAGTTCTGATCCAATACCAAGAAATACTATGGGGTCATTCCACGCCATTTCATCACATTTCTAGAAAATCTCATGCATCATGTTTAAAAAAAAAAAAAAAAAAAAGAAAAAATTACCAGCTGGCCCCTTACTAGCATGTACCAACCCTGTGACATTTTTGTCATTTTCAATCAATACTCACAGAGGGACAAGCAGCACAGTCATACAGCACAGTCCACTCACTGCACAATACTGCTCAAGTCATTCAGTCTCCATCCCCAGTATTTCAGTCAGTCAACATGCAGATCTGTTTCCAGAGAAGATCAGTTCATGTCCCAGTGTTACTGTGAATGACATGTTTGGTTTGACCATAACTAGTTTTTCATTTGAGCTTTAAGAGCTGTACTTAGAACTCTCTCTCAGTGTTAACAGAAGAACATTCCACAGATTCCCCGTTTGGACAGATAACACCTTCTGACCAGAGGTGCTGCGTGTGTGGGGGATCAGCAGCTTTTCTCTGGTGGAGCCTCGTGTGTCTTTCTGAGTTACATTTTTGTTGTATGTTTGCTCCACCCCTGCTGGAACTGATCTAAATAAAAGTATGTGCAGGGTAACTACAGAATAAATAATGGATATAAAAAATGAGTGAAGTGTGAAATAGGTAGAGACGTTCAGCAGTCGCTCTGAGACCCTGCGCCTGTCTCCATGAGCTCTTATTCTGTGTAAAAACTGTAACGCTGTAGTTTGGACCTCTGCAAACATGTGCTGAAATCTCTGGGTCAGATGCCCTCCCTGTGTGTCAGATGCCCTCCCTATGCCCATGTGCCATCTGATTCCATGTAAAAGTTATGCATGTGGTTTGTGTATACAGACCATATGAACTCTGAACCTTTATGACCTCTGAACTCTGACCTCTAGTCTCACAGTGAACTTAACCTGTGCTTGACCTCATGTAAAACTGTCAGTGAACCCAGACAATCAATGTCACATGATCATAAAAGACTCATCCCTCAGTGTCTCCAGTGTTGGGAAGGTTACTTTTAAAATGTAATCCCCTACAGATTACAGATTACACACCCCAAAATGTAGTTTGTAACGTAATCCATTAAATTACTTAAAGTGAGTAACGTAATCTGATTACTTTGGATTACTTGATATTGTCATGTTTTTTTAAACGACATGAATGTAACAACCACATCCTGAAAATTCTTGTTTGTTGTCTTCAAATTGTCTGAGCCCAAGTCTCCATGAATAAGCAGCTGTTTGCTGTAGAGAAACAAAGACCACGATATCTTAATATAAGAGGTTTTGTCTGTTAAAAGACAATAACAAGATCAGCCTTTCCTTCACCAGATTAAAAAATATTATTGATAGAGAAATTATTTTTTATATGAGATCACCTTAAATTATGTCAACCTACTGTTAGGTGTCATGTTGTTTAGTCCTGGTTTAGTCCTGGTTTAGTCCTGATTTTTAGACCTGGTTTACTCTTGATTTTAGACCTGGTTTAGTCCTGGATTAGTCCTAGTTTAAACCTGGTTCAGTCCTGCTTTAGTCCTGGTTTAGTCCTGGTGTAAGTTCTGGTTTAGAGGCGCACAGGAGGAAGCGCGGTTTACGCGAGAAAACACAGTCCACACGCGGCACACGAGACGGCGGTGTCCGCGCTGTAACTATGGAAGGAGACGTGGTCCGCGGGTTCTCAGGTTGATGACGATGATGAAGGTGTGTGTTTGTGTGTGTTTGTGTTTGTGTGCACGTCCACTCATGTGGCAGGTCACTATATGACAGTAGGGCAGATATTATGAGTCTATGCAGGTTGTTTTCACCAGTGCCAGTAGCTCCAGTTTCACATTTAAGTTGTAGGCGATTTTATATTTGTTTTTTTATATATATATATCTCACATCGGGAGAAGAATTTCCAAGACACAAATGCGTTTTTACCAATGCACTGCTGCTTCCACTGTGTGACTGACACCGCCAACTTTAACATGACGTTTACATCGCTCTTATTGCGCGCGTTCTGTTTGGGTTTCCGGCAAGTGAGTGGAAATTACCGAAAATAAAAAAATAATAAATGGGATGTAGTACAAAATGTGAAAACAGGAAAATACTGCCTTGTAATCCACTTATTTCAGCAAAGTAACTGTAATCCAATTACCACTCATTGAAACAGTAACTGTAACGGAATACAGTTACTCATAATTTGTACTCTGATTACGTAACGGCGGTACATGTAATCCGTTACTCCCCAACACTGAGTGTCTCTGGGTCAAACCTGTCAGGAGCAGAGGAGCAGATCTCTGGATCGAGGTCCTCCAGACCACTACACCACTACAGCCCCACTGTTGGACATTCCAGCACATTGGAACAGTGTTACAGAGACAAATAGTAGATTTGATGACTTGTGAGCTTTTAGCCATGTTAGAATGTCCTTACCGCCTCTAAAACAGACCTGGACTTGTGTTTTGAGTATTAGTCTGTCTACATCTCAAAGCTCAAATGTTCTGTTCCATTTTGTGATATTGTGCTGTGGTTTTCAAGTTGACAGCTTTTACCTTTAGGTCAGTTCCAGGTCTTAAATCAGGGGTCATCAACCCGGCCATCTCCAGTCATCTCCGGCCCTCCATGCCCCTTTGACCGGCCCTCCAGCCCTCCAGCCCCTCCAGCCCCTCCAGCCCCTCTGCCCCTCCAGCTCCTCTGCCCCTCCAGCCCCTCTGCCTCCACCACCACCATTTGAACTGGCCCTATGAGGCAATCCTCAGTTGTCACGACCTATTTTTTTAAATTACTTTTTGGCAAATAATAACACTTCTGTTGCTTTTTCAATTAAAAAATATATATTTATAAGAATAATTTATATGTAAATCATTATATGACACATTTACATTTGCTGCCAAATTTTTGTCACCTGACAAACAGCGACAAGCAGAGTATTGTAGTACAGAGTACTGTAGTACAGAGTACTGTAGTGCAGAGTCCTGTAGTGCAGAGTACTGTAGTACAGAGCACTGTAGTACACAGTACTGTAGTGCAGAGTCCTGTAGGGTTGAGTACTGTATTACAGAGTCCTGTAGTACAGAGTAGTGTAGTACAGAGTACTGTAGTACAGAGTAGTGTAGTACAGAGTACTGTCGTACAGAGTACTGTAGTACAGAGTAGTGTAGTACAGAGTAGTGTCGTACAGAGTAGAGAGTGTAGTACAGAGTACTGTCGTACAGAGTAGTGTAGTACAGAGTACTGTAGTACAGAGTAGTGTAGTACAGAGTAGTGTAGTACAGAGTACTGTAGTACAGAGTACTGTAGTACAGAGTACTGTCGTACAGAGTAGTGTAGTACAGAGTAGTAGTACAGAGTACTGTCGTACAGAGTACTGTCGTACAGAGTAGTGTAGTACAGAGTACTGTAGTACAGAGTACTGTAGTACAGAGTAGTGTAGTACAGAGTACTGTAGTACAGAGTACTGTAGTACAGAGTAGTGTAGTACAGAGTACTGTAGTACAGAGTAGTGTAGTACAGAGTAGTGTAGTACAGAGTACTGTAGTACAGAGTAGTGTAGTACAGAGTACTGTCGTACAGAGTACTGTAGTACAGAGTAGTGTAGTACAGAGTACTGTAGTACAGAGTACTGTCGTACAGAGTACTGTAGTACAGAGTAGTGTAGTACAGAGTACTGTCGTACAGAGTACTGTAGTACAGAGTAGTGTAGTACAGAGTACTGTCGTACAGAGTAGTGTAGTACAGAGTAGTGTAGTACAGAGTACTGTAGTACAGAGTAGTGTAGTACAGAGTACTGTCGTACAGAGTACTGTCGTACAGAGTAGTGTAGTACAGAGTACTGTAGTACAGAGTAGTGTAGTACAGAGTACTGTAGTACAGAGTAGTGTAGTACAGAGTACTGTAGTACAGAGTACTGTAGTAGCAGAGTAGTGTAGTACAGAGTACTGTCGTACAGAGTAGTGTAGTACAGAGTACTGTCGTACAGAGTAGTGTAGTACAGAGTACTGTAGTACAGAGTACTGTAGTACAGAGTACTGTAGTAGTGAGTAGTGTAGTAGTACAGAGTAGTAGTGTAGTACAGAGTAGTGTAGTACAGAGTACTGTCGTACAGAGTAGTGTAGTACAGAGTACTGTAGTACAGAGTAGTGTAGTACAGAGTAGTGTAGTACAGAGTAGTGTAGTACAGAGTACTGTAGTACAGAGTAGTGTAGTACAGAGTAGTGTAGTACAGAGTACTGTAGTACAGAGTACTGTAGAGCAGAGTAGTGTAGTACAGAGTACTGTCGTACAGAGTAGTGTAGTACAGAGTAGTGTAGTACAGAGTACTGTCGTACAGAGTAGTGTAGTACAGAGTAGTGTAGTACAGAGTAGTGTAGTACAGAGTACTGTAGTACAGAGTAGTGTAGTACAGAGTAGTGTAGTACAGAGTACTGTAGTACAGAGTAGTGTAGTACAGAGTAGTGTAGTACAGAGTAGTGTAGTACAGAGTACTGTAGTACAGAGTAGTGTAGTACAGAGTAGTACAGAGTGTAGTACAGAGTACTGTCGTACAGAGTAGTGTAGTACAGAGTAGTGTAGTACAGAGTAGTGTAGTACAGAGTACTGTAGTACAGAGTACTGTAGTACAGAGTAGTGTAGTACAGAGTAGTGTAGTACAGAGTACTGTAGTACAGAGAGTACTGTAGTAGTACAGAGTAGTGTAGTACAGAGTACTGTCGTACAGAGTAGTGTAGTAGTACAGAGTAGTGTAGTACAGAGTACGTGTCGTACAGAGTAGTGTAGTACAGAGTAGTGTAGTACAGAGTAGTGTAGTACAGTACGTAGTAGTACAGTAGTACTGTAGTACAGAGTAGTAGTGTAGTACAGAGTAGTGTAGTACAGAGTACTGTAGTACAGAGTACTGTAGAGCAGAGTAGTGTAGTACAGAGTACTGTCGTACAGAGTAGTGTAGTACAGAGTAGTGTAGTACAGAGTACTGTCGTACAGAGTAGTGTAGTACAGAGTAGTGTAGTACAGAGTAGTGTAGTACAGAGTAGTGTAGTACAGAGTAGTACTGTAGTACAGAGTAGTGTAGTACAGAGTAGTGTAGTACAGAGTAGTGTAGTACAGAGTAGTGTAGTACAGAGTAGTGTCGTACAGTTAAGGACAGACAGTGGCTTGTGTTAATAAAGTATGAAAAGTTGACAGAGTGTTGAGTTTTCACAGAACAGTTGACGACAGATTCTTTTTTGTTCAGTGTGAGGGCTGTGCAGTTTGTCTGATATGTTAAGATCGTGTGGCAGTTTTAATATAATCAGTCTTAATATAATCTACGTCATCAGGGTCAATTAAATCTGATAAACGGCCTCCCCAACCTCGACCCCAACCTCCATCACTGTCAGGAGCCATAACTTGGCCCCCAGAGGAAAAAAAAAAAAAAAAGTTTGGTGACCCCTGGCTTAAATCATCCAAATAATTCTAGTGACGTTTGGAACAGTGTTTTCTGTTTGAGACGTCTCTAAATGTGCAAGGTTTGTGTTAAACATGTGAATGAAACAAAACAACTGCAGGTGTGTGATGAGAAACAACATTAGAACAGAGAGGAGCAGAACACAAGCTCTTTAGACAATGTATGATTTGTTCCTGCGTAATGATCTTTTCTTCATGTTCCTCTGTTCCTCATTATCGCCTCTGCTTTTGTGATGTCTCTTTGTCACTTGTGATTCTGTCGTGGTGCAACCTCACGCTGCTTTCTGATTGGACGAGGCCGTTCACATGACTCTGCCTCTGGATCTCACCTCAGCTCATTTTTAACACAAAGCTTGTATTTTTAGGATGAGGAAAAGTTAGTTAAAGTTTGAGTGATTTGGTTGGGAGAGTTGGGATCGATCTATCTATCGATCTATCTATCTGTCTGTCTGTCTGTCTACAGTATCTACAGTATCTACCTCTCCTCTCTTCTCTCTTCATTCTCTTCATTCTTTCTCTCCTCTGGAATCACAGGGAGCTGACCTCTGACCCCTGACCTCCAGGCAAGTCCGCCTGAGGTGCTGTTCGGAGCTGTGATTGGCCGCCCCTCTCCTCCTCTCCTCTGTGACTGGCTGACGGTTGCACTTGAGTTTGACCTCTCGTTGGCCTGTTCCTTCACCTTCCTTCAGGTTAAGTTCAGAGTTGTGTGGCTCTGTGGGAAGGTTTGACATGTTTTCAGAGCTGTGAGTTTAATAAATGACTGTTGAGGAACAGAGTGCTGCTCTCAGTGTGATTTAAGGCAAGAAACATCCCCTTTCCTCTCAGACCGGAGGCTAATTTACAGTAAAGCACCACGTTAAAAAGTTAGTTCTGACGTTGAGTTGTGACGCTGAATATAACTGCAGTGTTCCAAACAGGAAGTGAGCGTGGACGTGCTTCTGGCTCCACTGACTTCACTTTGTATTGAAAAATAAATGCTGCTGTCAGACTCTTCATTTTGGTCTTAACATGTTCATTAATCGTTTGCATCAGGGGTTTTCAAATGGGCTGAATGTGAGCCTCCCCTTAAACACACGCACGTACACGCACACCCACGCACACACACGCACCCACACACACACACACGCACACAAACAGGCCACAGAAGTAAATAAGTCTTTATTTATATAGCGCTTTCACAGACATTTCTGCCCCCAAGACTTTATTCACTCTATACCCTGGTGATGGTAAGATACTATTGTAGCCACAGCTGCCCTGGGGCACACTGACAGAAGCACAGCTGCCATGCCACTCGGCACCATCAGTCCCTCCGACCACCACCATCACTCACAACACTTTCATACTAGGCAAATTGGGCGAAGTGTCTTGCTATCAACTGTTTATGGAGACCTATGCAGCATGTTTTGGGTTGATGGGGGAAACCGGAGCAAACCCATCCAGACACAGGGAGAAACATACAAACTCCACACAGAAAGGCCCAGGCAACCCAGGGATTGAACCCAGAACCTTCTTGCTGTGAGGCATGAGTGCTGCCACTCAGCCACCGTGCCGCCAATGTAAATGAGTATTTTGTGTTCCTGCAATGATGAGTTTCAATAACTGATGCTCCTGGAGTTTAGTCCTAATTTTAGCCCTGTTTTAGTCCTGTTTTGTCCTGGTTTTAGTGCTGTTTCTAGTCCTGCTTTCATCCTTATTTAGTCCTAGTTTAGTCCTAGTTTAGTCCTGGTTTAGCCCTGGTTTTAGTCCTGGTTTAGAGGCGCGGTCCATGTGAAGCATACAAGACAAAAAAAAAGTTACGCTCCAGTCTATGAGTAGTTTGTCAGAATGGAGACATAATTTGACAGCTAAGACACGCCGCACAATAACAGATATCATTACTGCTGCAGATGTGCACAGATGTTACTTTTCCTTCACATGCGTCACACCTCCCCAGTGGCTCTTTGGCGCCCCCCAGGGGAGGAATATCTCATCTATTGAAAACCTCCGGTCTGCATGATCCTGGGGTTTTAATGTCACTGTTTTATCCCTAAATCAAGATGTGAATGTTAATAACAGGTTTGATTGACATTTTAGTTAATAGGGAAGGGCTGTTTTCCTTCAACACCCTCACTCCTGATTGACTCTTTGGTTTCGCTCCTAGATTTCCAAATAAGGGCCTTGGTTGCAGATTATCCACTATAGAGTTGTTTAATGTTATGTCAATACTGTGACCAAGTCAGGCAGAATTGTGACTTAAAACAACAGATGGACCTGTAAGTGACATAATCACTTAACAAGTTTATAACTGCAGCCTCGATGAGCATCACTTGGCTGGAGCTGAACACTCTTCTCTTGTTTACAGTCTGTGGATGAAAGAGGCAAAACTTGGCAAGAGGTTTGGTTGTACAGCTGCCGGAGACCTCTAACCATAACCATAACCATAACCACAGCCCTGCGCTTAAACCCAAATCCTAACCTTATGTTGTGCTCGTGTGTGCTCTGTAGTTATGTCACACACACACCTGTGGCTCATAGATTTTAGACTTTAGACATTTGAAACCACAATATTCATCTAAATCCACTTAAACTGTGGTGTCCGGTGGGAGCTGACGTGGCCGTAAACGTCATGACAACAAAGCTCCTCCTGCTGTGGCTCCTCCTGTGGAGAGCGGCACATCACACCAGAGCAGAACATGTTTTTCATTACTACCAGAATGACTATGCAATGCTGCTGAATTTTACCTGTATTAAGAAAATAAACTTCTGAAGGTCAGCGAGGTCTGTGTACCATTTGTTCTTTTGAATTCCAGTTAAAAACTAAAAACAATAAAATGGGAAAACAGTTTGTTATTTCATTATTCAGTTTTAGTGTCAAACAAAAAACAGATTTCCAATCAAAATCAAACCCATCAAACCAGTCAAAAACGCATGAATACAGTCAACTGAAGAAAGCAGAGTTTATCATTGATTCCTGTTTCTCGTCATGACGTTCAACAATGACTTTGTAAGATGTTAAAGTAAACAGCATGTCTGTCCACTAAACGGCAATGATCTTTCAGGTAAGTCCATCTACCAGCAAAACATTTTTTTGTGTTTTTTTTTTTTTTCTTTTTTTCTAACATTAAAACTGAATAATGAAATAACAAACTGTTTTCCCATTTTGTTGTTTTTCGTTCTTAACTGAAATTCAAAAGAACAAATAGTACACGGACCCAATGAGAAGGAAACTACTATTACATGGGTTAAAGTTTAGTCCATTTTGCAGAATAAGTCTGATTTAACCAGTACTTTTGACTGCAGAAGTGACAGCTTGTGTGATTGTGATTTGTCTTTTGTTTTTAATCTGTGTGCTGTTTGTGTTTTTCATATGTTCCCATGTAAAGATCAGTCACTACTCACTGATCTGTAATATTATTTTTAATAACAATATATTTAATAACAGTAAATATTGACTGATCTCTGGTCTTTGTCATGTGTGATGGACTGAATGTTTTGTGTTTACGTCCTTTTTTTGTCTTTTCATCGTCTGGTCAGTGGGACTAGAGACGAACCTGGGCCTGAACTCTGCACATTTACAGCTGTGCTCACACACTCTGATGAACGTGCACTCTGACATATTTAACACATACACACCGACAAAGTACTGCAAAGTACTGACATGTGTGTGGACATTTAGAGACACTCCAGCTGTACATGTGTGTGGACATTTAGAGACACTTCATCTGTACATGTGTGTGGACATTTAGACACTTCATCTGTACATGTGTGTGGACATTTCGAG
This sequence comes from Boleophthalmus pectinirostris, assembly GCF_026225935.1. Taxonomy (NCBI): domain Eukaryota; kingdom Metazoa; phylum Chordata; class Actinopteri; order Gobiiformes; family Gobiidae; genus Boleophthalmus; species Boleophthalmus pectinirostris. The sequence goes on from NW_026571175.1 coordinate 1,341,772, forward strand.
ACACTTCATCTGTACGTGTGTGTGGACATTTCGAGACACTTCCCCTGTCGTCTCACCTGTCGTCTCTGTGTAAATAGGGTAAAACCTGTTAGTTCTGGGTCAGACCTCGGGGGCAGAAAGTTTGAGTTTGTTTGAGTTTGTCACTCACCAGATCATCCATCAGGACCAGGGACTAATCCTGGACTAAGACAGGGCTTACTCCAGGACTGTAACAGGACTAAACCAGGACTAAACCATGATTACACTTGTAAACCAGGACCAGACGAGGTTTTAACCAGGACTATATTTTGACTGAACAAGAATACACCAGGACTAAATCAGAACTAACTCAGGACTGACCCAAGACTGACTCAGCACTAAAGGAGAAACCAAACTAGGACTAATCCTGGATTAAATCTGGTCTGGATTTAGCTGTTGAGAATAATTAGGAAATTTGGGAATCTGTCTTGTTCCAGCTGCGTGTGATCGACTGACCAATCACAGCGCAGCACTGTGGTTAAGGCGAGAGTCATCGCTAAAAGAATCAAATCTGCTTTAACCTGTAAATACACTGGAAAAGATCTTCACCAAAATGTAAGATATAAACACTTAAATTTATCAGAAAATCACTTAAATTTAGTGAAATGATCCATCCATGCTGCAAGATCAATTTACTTGACACGTTCTCTTAAAATGCAGTCTCAGAAATAGTAAGTAGATAAGTAGATAATACATTTGAAAACCCGATATATGTTTTAAAATCTTGTCCAGATCAGAAAACATTTGCAGTGTACAGATTGTTTCACTTGTGAAAAATGTGCAGAGAAAAGAGCTGTGTGCTTTTGTGGACGGAAAGACGCTTGTGCCTTTCTCAACTGGATTTAATCAGAGTTTGATTTTTCATTTTTTTCTGCTGCTGTGACGCTGTGACCAGTCGGTGTGAAGTCATTGTTACTTGGATACATAATATTGAACTTGAGTAATATTACGGTAGTGTCAGTTGAGTGCAGTGTTGGACTAAAGCCCAGTCTGGTACATGTTTGCAGATTTGAACAGTGGATACACTACTGTTAAAAAGTTTTAGAACATCCTCATTTTTCCAGTTATTTCTTGCAATTCAAGCTGTGCAAGTCCAATGAAGAGCTTGAAATGGAAAAAAAAGAAAAAGAAAAAAAAGGGAAGAACTGAATGAAAAAGATAAAATATACAAAACACAAGTCCAAACTCTGCCAAAATGACCTCAGGAAAAAAAGAACAAGATGTTGAAGCTTGAAAACCTGAAGTGTCCAGCAGCAGCACAGTGTCCAGACTTAAATCCCATGGAGCTGGTTTGGGATGAACTGGACAGAAAAGTGAAGCAACCTTCAAGTGGGTCCAGTCAAGTGGTAACGGAGGGAAACTAGAGGGACTATTGAAATAAGTCAAGTATCAGAATGTAGGAAAGAGTTACACTCCAACAGGGTCAAGTTAAACCTGTGATATTCTTTCAAGTTGTTGACAAAAAATTTAAAAACTCATGTTGGTAACGGAGGGAATGAAATATGCAGCACTTTTTGGGCAATAAATCCAAACAGTGATAACTCTTGGTTCTCACTTCCATATCCTTAACAAACTGGTTTGAATATTTGCTTCATATAGTTTTCTACCATATGGTACAAGATTAGGTTGAAAACCTCTTACTTTTTGACTAATGAGATTTTTTTATTAAGAAAGGTCATGGTAACGGAGGGAAAAGTAACGGAGGGAAAATTGTGCAAACAAGTAGAAGGTGCAGGATTTTGCATAATTTGTCACTTTTTTCTTCTGAATACTTTAATATTACTTCAAAATTAAAGGAAACTATTTCTTTAAAATATGTCAGTCCTTCCAAGCAAATTTTTATCATTTTAAATACTTTTTTTTTGAAAATCATGTCCCTTCATCAACAGTTCAAAGATGGAATAACACAAGATATGATGAAATACATCCATTTATTTACAGGATTTGCAGGCCTTTGAAATTTGGGAAATAATTTTTGTTCCATGTTTCATACATGGTCTGTTTAAAACGTATGGAACTTTAGAACCAAAAATTGAACTAGAGTACATATGTATCTGTTCAATACATTTTTATATCAGATGCATTAACTTGAATGTTTGGCCTTGTTGTTTACTTCTGCTTGACCAGGCCCAAGTGTCACACATTTATGGAACTTCTGCAACAGACTTGGGGAAGAACTTTCTGAAGAAGATTTGATTTCTATTGTAAAAAGAACGAGTCACAAGTGTGTTCAGCTGTTCTATCTGCCAAAGGTGGACACACACATCAATCAAAAGTTGAGAATACTTTTTTGATCAACAATAAAAAAGTGGGAAAAGTGTGTTGTTGTAAAAGTTTGGAGCGTTAGTGTGCGTCCTGCAGGAGCACAGGCGCTCACCGCTCACACACATGAGTCCAGTCAGTGTCTTTAGTTTTGGTTTGGATTCCAGCTCTGTACGGACTTGCGCTGTGTCTGTGAGCGAGGGAAGGATGAATGAAAGAACGAGAGGATGACAGAATGAAAGAATGTTTGTGAAAGAGAGAGAGGGGGGAGAAGGGAGAGGAGAGAAAGGTAAGAGAGGGGAAAAGAGACAGGAGGGGAGACTGGGGAGATGAAAGATGGATAGAGAGAATGAGGAGAGAGGAGGAGAGAGGGAGTGAGAGTGAAACTGAGGAAAGGAGGAAAGAGGGGGAGAGAGGGGGAGACGGAGAGCTGTAAAGAAGGGGGGATGAGAGATGGAGCGAGAGACGGACAAGCCACGGCCTGATAAATATCCTCTTATGATCACACATTAGCAGACATGAGTTCAGCTTTATTCTCAGAGGGTGTAGTCCTGGGTCAGTCCAGGTTTAGTCCTGAAACAGTCCTCCTTTAGTCCTGGTTTAGTCCTGGTTCAGTCCGGGTTTAGTCCTAAAACAGTCCCCCTTTAATCCTGGTTCAGTCCTGGTTAAATCCTAGTTTAGTCCTGGTTTAGTCCTTGTTCTGTCTTGTTCCTGGTGCAGTCCTTAATCCTGGTTTGTAGTTCTGTTTTAATTCTAGTTTAGTCCTGCCACTGTCACGGTGCAGTACTGATTCAGTCCTAGTTTAGTCCTGCTTTAGTCCTGGTTTAGTCCTGGTTTAGTCCTTGTTCTGTCCTGCTCCTGATACAGACCTGGTTTAGTCCTGTTTTAATCACTGTTTAGTCCTGGCACAGTTACAGTGCAGTACTGTTTCAGTCCTGTATTGGTCCCTGTCGAGTCCTGTTCCTGGTTTAGTCCTTTTACTGGTCTAGTCCTGTTTTAAGTCTGGTTTAGACCTGATTCAGACCTGTTTTAGTCCTGTATTGGTCCCTGTTGAGTCCTAGTCTTGGGTCAGTCCTGGTTCAGTCCTTTTATTGGTCTAGTCCTGTTTTAATTCCAGTTTAGTCCTGGCACAGTTACAGTGCAGTACTGATTCAGTCCTAGTTTAGTCCTGGTTTAGTCCTGTATCGGCCCCTGTTGAGTCCTGTTCCTGGTTCAGTCCTGGTTCAGTCCTTTTACTAGTTTAGTCCTGATTCAGTTGTGGTTTAGCCCTGCTTTAGTCCTGTATTGGTCCCTGTTGGGTCCTGTTCTTGGTTCAGTCCTTTTACTGGTCTAGTCCTGTTTTAAATCTAGTTTAGTCCTAATAAAGTCCTGGTTTATTCCTGTTTTAATTCTAGTTTCGTCCTGTGCACTGTCACGGTGCAGTACTGATTCAGTCCTAGTTTAGTCCTGCTTTAGTCCTGCTTTAGTCCTTGTTCAGTCCTGTTCCTAATACAGTCCTTGTTTAATCCTGGTTTACTGGTCTAGTCCTGTTTTAATTTTAGTTTAATCCTGATACAGACCTGGTTTAGTCCAGTTTTAATCACTGTTTAGTCCTGGCACAGTTACGGTGCAGTACTGATTCAGACCTAGTTTAGTCCTGGTTTAGTCCTGTATTGGTCCCTGTTAAGTCCTGGTCTTGGTTCAGTCCTTTTACTGGTCTAGTTCTGTTTTAATTCTTGTTTAGTCCTGATTCAGTCCCGGTTTAGTCCTTGTTCTGTCCTGTTCCTAATACAGTCCTTGTTTAATCCTGGTTTACTGGTCTAGTCCTGTTTTAATTCTAGTTTAGTCCTGATCCAGTCCTAGTTTAGTCCTGTATTGGTCCCTCTTGAGTCCTGTTCCTGGTTCAGTCTTGATTCAGTCCTGATTCAGTCCTTGTACTAGTTTAGTCCTGATTCAGTCCTGGCTTAGTCCTGGTTTAGTCCTGTATTAGTCCCCGTTGAGCCCCTTTCCTGGTGCAGTCCTGGTTCAGTCCTTGTACTGGTCTAGTTCTAGTTCAGTCCTGGTTTAGTGGCAGAGTGGTTAGCCCGTTTGCCTCCCTCCTGAGCAGGATTGTGGCTCAGACGTGTTGCGCTGCCCCCTGTGGTTGAGGCGGGTTGTTACAGTGGATGAAACACATTTCCTGGAGGGATTTAGATGAGTTTGAATCATGAGTTCATTTATTATTTTTTATCACATTCTTCCTGTCATGACTCGGAGCCAAAAGGTGAAACCAACCAAGACTGGCACAAGGGCTCAAGTACAAAGGCAACGTCAACATGCAACTATGCACCTGACAACCCTGCACCTGTCAGCCCTGCTCCTGTCAACTCTGTGCAATACACCGTCCTGCATTTTGCAATAAATATACCCGTTTTTAGGCCTGTAGGCGACTAAAGAAATTCTTGTTGGACTAAAGACGTGCTGCCAGTTGATTGGATGATAAAAAAGGCGGCGTGGCAAAAGCTCTCAAACCATTCCCGAACCCAAAGTGCACTCACAACACTACACCTGCAGGGGGAGTTCACAGAAAAAAAAAAAAAAAAAAAAAACTACTACTTATGCAGAACCCTTGGAAACAATGTGTTTATATAAAGACAGATTCAGTGTAGGGGTGGGCGATATCTCGATAGTTTAAATATATCGAGATATTTTTTAAACTTGATATGGATTCTGACATATCGTCTATATCAATATAATGCTTATATTAAATTTTGGTTTCGCCGCTTTGCTTGTTTGTCTTCTCTGCGCTCGCCCTCGTCTCCATGATTTTGCTCGCTTGTGTCTCTTTCCCTCGTCACTGCCGCCGTGAAGGCCGAACGTTGGGACCAGGAAAAGCTTCTTGCACCACAAACCTTTTCCCCCATTCACAGATAAGACCATCAGCAGCACATCCTCTGTCACAGAGAGAACACTCATATGAACAGACTCGTGTCCTTTAGTCCAGATGAAGCTGAACCGCATCAGCAGCACAAGGAGTGAGCTGTTTATGCAAATGAGGCATGTGGCTTTAAGTTTTGTTTCTGTAAAATGTAAACACATGTGCACAAAACTGCATTAAACACATGATAACCTCACATGGGCTGATGTGGCTCTAGAGGCTTTATGGTTTATAAGTTGTAAAGTTTAGTCGTGTAAAGTTTATTTGTGCAGATTTGAATTCTGATTTAATGAATCTGCTGCAGTGTCACTTGTACAACAGTGTTTGGAAACATTGGGTTTGATCTGCAGTGGATTGTGGGAAACTTCATAGCTCCTTACACTGGTGAGGAACATGGATCTGTTAAAATAAGGAACCTCCCGATCTTCTTCTGCTGAAGGTGCTCATGGTTCTGGTTATAGTATGAATAACAGAGTTAATGCAAAGATGAGCTTGAATTGAGTTGTTTTATTTATGAATGAAAAGAAGGAAATATGTTTTATTTCTTTTATTTTACAGTTAAATTATTATGTATGCAATTAGGGATTTTGTTTGTAATCTTAAATGTGGCAGAAGCACTTTGTTCCTACATGAACTGCTGACCTCTTGCCCTGTGGAATTTGGCATATTTGTTTTTGCAGTATTTTTTTTTTTTTTTTCTTTTTTTTTTTTTTTTTTTTGGGGGGGGGGGGGTCTAAAGTCCTATTCGCACGGGATACGTACAACCTGGAAACGTCTGGCAATTTGCAAATTACCTCCCCACCTCTGTGTAACTTGGAGCGAATTCACATGGGATAAACAAAGTCCGTAAATTACTCGATTTTACTGACATGACCAGATATTGAAAGAGAAAAGAACGCGGAAAGAAAAGAAAGCAACAGAAAAGGCACAACACCGAGATGCAGATTTGCATGGGACTGGTATTATCACCGGACGTCCGTGTTTGGAGAAATATCGTAGGTAATGCACAGTGGAATTTTTACTTTACAAATTACAGACTTGACGCATTCGCACGGGATTAAGATCTCAGACATCCTCCACAATTATTATAAATCATCAAAGGTCCACAGGTCGTACTAATCCCCTGAGAAAAGGGCTTAATTCACATTTTGGTCTAAGACACCATCAACCGAGTAACTGACACTTACCATCAAAGATCTACAGCCCTTTGAATTCACTCTGGTTTGAATCTAGAACGTACACTGTGTTCATTTGTTCAGTTTTGTTGTCTTATATTTTGCTGATACTTTTGTGGAGAAGTCATGGTGGTTGCAGGTTGGTCGTTGCATCTTCCAAAATTCATACTGTTGTTGTTATGTCCATAGGAAAGACACTTTGCAAATTTGGTGTTCAGTTGGTTCAGTCCTGGTTCAGTCCAGGTTCATTCCTGGTTTAGTCCTGATTTTCCCTGTTGGTTTTCCAGATGTGGAGGAGTTCATGTGTTAGATTCTGGCCATTGTACACATCATGATCCTAGTTTAGTCCTGACTCAGTCCTGGTTCAGTCATGGCTCAGCCCAGGCTCAGTCCTCAGTGTTGAGTTTATGTTCTAAAAACAACTGTTTCAGTCCAGGCTTTATCCTGGTTTAGTCCTGGATTAGTCCTGATTTTGCCTGTTTGTTTTTCAGATGTGAAGGATTTCATGTGTTAGACTCTGGCCATTGTAGACATCATGATCCTAGATTAGTCCTGGCTCAGTCTTGTCTTAGTCCTGGTTCAGTCCCTCTCAGTCCTGGTTTTTGTGTTTTGCAGATGTGGAGGAGTTCATGTGTAAGTCTCCGGCCATCGCAGACATCGTGATCCTGGTGGACGGATCCTGGAGCATCGGTCGAATAAACTTCCGACTCGTTCGGACTTTTCTGGAAAACCTTGTCAAAGCCTTCAGTGTGGACATCGACAGAACCAGGATTGGTGAGAGATGACTTTGTTTTTAACAGAATCACTTAAAAAAAAAAGTACAATAGATTTGAATGATTATTTATTAAAATAAAAATTTACAGTGGCAATAGTAACAGTAATTGGAGAGGCATTTGCTGATTGTCCAGACTAATATATACTGATTATTTGTCATCTGTTTAGTTTTACAAAAGTCTTAAAAAAAATCTCAATCTCTATTCCTTGTTTAGTCCCGCTTTAGTCCAGGTTTAGTATGAGTTTAGTCCTGGTTCAGTCCTGGTTCAGACCCGTCTCAGTCTTGTATTTGTTTTGCAGGTCTGGCTCAGTACAGTGGAGACCCTCGTATCGAATGGCATCTGAACACTCACTCCACCAAAGAGGCCGTGATCG
>NW_026571175.1:1354271-1386771 GCF_026225935.1 Boleophthalmus pectinirostris
ACTGATAACTTTTCTTTCCTTTGTGCTCAGGTGTGAAGAACGCAGACGAGGCGGAGCTGAAGGGCATTCGCGTCGCCCCCTCTGGACACTCATGTTTATAACGTGGCCGACTTCAGCATCATGAGCGACATCGTGGAGGGTCTGACCAGGACTGTGTGTGAGAGAGTGGAACATCTCGACAAGGAGCTCAAAGGTACCAACATCTACAGTCCCTCGGGTTTAAACTGAGCTGGACACAGGTCAGAACTCCATGGGGGAATTAGCTGTGACTGATTGCAGGGACTGTCCAGCTGTTACCACTACTCTGTAAAATTGAAAAAACAGATCTAGAAAACGGTTTGTAGTGGTCCAAAGTTGTTCCTCACTTACCTTATGGATTCTGAGCATCTTAATTATTCACTACAATGTTTTTTTTTATAAGCACTTTCACAACTTTCAGAGATCAGAGCGCAGTTTTGACTTGACAGTAAAGCTGACAACAACTAGTATGCTAACGTGCACTTCTTGATAATCAGACAATACAATGCTTTATATTTGGAGGCTGTTTACACAATATATCTGTACTGGGGCACATTTTACTTAATGACAAATCTGGTACAGCCCCCCACCTACTGTTGCTTCAAAAAAAAGTGTAATTTAATCTAAAGTTCTAAATAAAGTGTGTAGTAGTGTTATGAAATAATGATAAAAATATCTCCTAAACACTTGCCTCTTGTCTCAGGTGGAGGTGAACCGGCCCCACCTCCTGCCGTTGTGTCTCCGCCTCGTGACCTCGTGACCTCTGACATCACGGCGAGGAGCTTCAGAGTTTCGTGGACGCACGCTCCTGGAGAGGTGGAAAAATACCGTGTAGTGTTTTATCCGGCCAGCGGGGGGCAGCCTGAGGAGAAGGTACTGAGTCTGTCCATTACAAATAACTCATTACAAATAGGCTTTAAAGTGAAGATTCCACTAAAATATCGAAATATTGATATATCACATTGTTTAATGTGATGACACAGTATTGATATCGTGGGCTGCTGTATCGATATTTCACAAAGAGTGCTTTTGGTGTATTTGACTAAATTATTTTGTTGCATTTACAGTTTTGTTGCTTGTTTAGAGGAAGAAACTCATTTATGCGACACATTTGACATTTTCACTGGTCTGATGATTAAAATGTTTGTGTTTCATACAGGGCTGGGCATGTTAACGTGTTAATTTTATGTTAACAAATTAATTCATTATCACAGACAATTATTTTAACACTGTTAACGCAGTTTTTATTATTATTATTATTATTATTATTTAATTTTTTTTTAATTGAAAATGTCTGTTTCTCACTGGCTTTTATTTTGAATAAGTCCACCGCGAGCGTTTCTTTAAGTTTGATGTCTTTTCTTTACACTTTTTTTTTTTCTGACCACGTGAGATGCAACGTGTCCAAGCCTCCATGGGCCACGGGCTCCGGCTCTGGCCGGACCGGACCAGTCGTGGGCTCTGAGCTTAAGCGGGCTCAAGTTCAAGGGTCTTTCTCGTTCTTCATCGTCCAAATCGAGGTGTCCAGTGCAGTTTTCGTCGCTGCGGTCTCACTTACATAACGCTATTACAGGGTATTCGGCAAGGTCTGGAAGATTTTGTGATATGATCCCGCCCATAACTCAGTGAAATATGATTGGCTCACACAACTGTCAATCTCAAACTTCATTGCAGCCACCAAAGGCCCTGCAGGTGTTTCTTTAGTTCAGTGCTGCAGGGGGAGTCACTGATCTACCCAGATACCACTGAAAGAATTATTGTGATTGGTACATTTCCATTCCATAATATTAACCCTTTGTTTCCCAAGAACTATAAATGTATAAGTTTATAACAATGATTTAGAAATTATTACTGGTAGTAGTGTTTATGCTCACTGAATTAAAAAAAATGAATATATAATATTAGTCCAAAAATTCATTCAATATTATTATTTTTTTATCAGTATTTCATATTTTTATATTTTTGAGGTCTCTGAGGTTTCCCCTGTGAAAGAAATGCTGTTTGCACAACAAATGTATGACTTTTTCATTTACATTTCCAATGAAAGTGCGCTATACTCTACTTTTAAATTCATTAAATGGTTTTGTGTATAACATGTGATTAATCGCGATTAATCACACTCGAACTCATGCGATTCTTTTTTTTTTTTTTTTTGCCCAGCCCCAGTTTCATATGAACTTTGCACAGGAAATGGTTTAACAAAGGCTTTTAGTATCACACCCATGATTTTGCCTTTATATTTTATTAAACCTCATCGAATCATATTGAAATATATATCGTATCGAATTGGAAGTGCACTGTATAGGGATATGTATCGTGGCCTATGTATCGAGGTTTGTACTGTATTGATTACTTCTTAATGATACCCAGCCCCAATGACTAGACTGAAAAATCTCACTGTGAAAGAACGGAGTTACAATCAAGCAAATTTAATATGGGGAGGCAAACTATATTCAAAAATGCCTGATATTTTGCACACAATTCAGTTTAGGCCTCTCTATTAAAGGGTTAGTGAGACCCGCTGGCAATGGCAGGGGGGTCATTGCTGCTTGCGGCTATATTTTCACTTCTGACCTTGTAAATTCCTAGGAGAAATGCAGTGTGTCTTTGTAGATTTGATTGCAGCAGGAGTCTTGGTTTCTTGAGACAGACTCTCACAGTACAAAGGGCTTGGTCATGGATTCCTCTGTATAATGTTGCTTCTTCTTGTGTTTTGCAGGTGGTCCCTGGTTCTCAGAACAGTGTGGACTTGGACTATCTGAACTCTCTCACTGAGTACCAGGTGGCTGTGTTTGCTGTGTACCGGAGCTCAGCCAGTGTGGCTCTGAGAGGCAGCGCCACCACATGTACGTTTAAAATATACACACTGCTAACTTTACTTTTATTATACCACAAGGACCATGCCACTTGAAGTACAGGCTTTCACTCCTTTTGTACGCACTGGTGTATAGTATAGAATAAAATCTATAATGTCACCCATATCCGATCTCTGTGCAGTCTGCACCTGGAATGAAGCTTGATTAGTCTGTAACATTTCAGGATGAGAGATGATTGTCTGTGTGAGGACGCTCTTCTTCACCTCCACATGTACCTGCTGTGTGAACACATGTTAAATCATGTCACGTGTTAAAGAGCCAGGATTATACTATTTTCTGACCTATGTTATAATTTTGCTTCCTCATCAAAAACATGGAGTTGTGTTTTGTTTCATTCACACATATTTAACAAAGAAACTCTACATATACATAGAGTTATTCTCTCTATAGATTCTCTGTTCCACCTTGTGATGTCCTCAGACCTTCACTGGAATATTTGAATGATTTCAGTCCTGGAATTGCCAATTTCTACTGAACTGAAGGTAAAAGGAGCTGTTCACTTGAAAACTACCCCACTAGGTGGATCACAGAGTTTTGTGTGTTGGAGATGTTGCCAGATTTAATAATAAAGGATTACTCAAACATGTGTGAAAGAAACAAAACAACTCCAGGTCTGTTTTTGATGAACATTATTATATAACTTAAAGCTCAGAAGAGTTCATTTTGTTGTAAATTTAAGTTAAATCTCTTTCCTTCTGGTGGGTCTGTGCAGTGGCTCTCCCAATGGTAAACGAGCTGGAGCTGTTTGACATCACCCACAGCACCATGATGGTCAAATGGAGGACGGCAGCCGGGGCATCTGGGTATATGATCCTGTACGCCCCGCTGACAGAGGAAGACGCAGCTGACGAGAAAGAGGTAAAATAATACAAGGAAATATGTGAAAACAACAAAGGAGAAGGTCAGAGGAGAAGAGGAGAGGGTCAGAGGAGAAGAGGAGAGGGTCAGAGGAGAAGAGGAGAGGGTCAGATGGAGCAGAGGAGAGGGTCAGATGGAGCAGAGGAGAGGGTCAGATGGAGCAGAGGAGAGGGTCAGATGGAGCAGAGGAGAGGGTCAGATGGAGCAGAGGAGAGGGTCAGATGGAGCAGAGGAGAGGGTCAGATGGAGCAGAGGATTCACGGTCACATTCCTCAGGTCTGTAGCTTGTAGCAGGTGAAGCTCATCTGTCTCTGTTATCAGCACATCTCGCTCCGCCGCAGTTCGTCTTTTCACTAAACTCACATTTCAAACTTCACCTGTCCGTCGTGAGTCGAGTCTGAACCTGAGCCTTACATAAGTCTGGGCTCCTCCCTCGCCTCGGCTGTGTGACCCCATATTTCACATTCCTCTGTCATTCTGACACTAAAAACATGAAAAACACGAAAATACTGCAAACTCTGAATGAATCTGATACAAGCGTCTATGACGTGTGTACGAGCTGCTACACATCGTCTAGTCAGATAGAATATCCAAATGAATATGAACTTAACTAAGGACTAAACTAGGAGGAAAACAGGACTAAACTAGGAGGAAAACAGGACTGAATCAAAACTAAATCAGGACTAAATTATCACTAAACCAGAACTAAACACGGGTTAAACCAGGTCAAAACTAGGGCTAAACCAAGACTAAACCAAGACTAAATCAGGACTAAACCAGGGCTAAACCAAAACTAAACTAGGGCTAAACCTTGACTCAACCAGGACAAAGGCAGGACTAAACCAGGAGCCAACCAGGACTGAACCGAATCAGGACTAAACCAGAACTAAACCAGGACTAAATCAGGAGTCAACCAGGACTAAACAAGGGGTAAACCAGGTCTGAACCAAGACTAAATCAGGATTTAACCAGGAATAAACTGGGATTAAACCATGTTTAAACCATGCGTGAACCAAGGTTTAAACGTGTTAATGCAGGACTAAATCAGGCCTAATTCAGCATGTAACAAGAATTTATTATTACCATTTATATTGTTTATCTTTGTTATTCCAATATATTTTAATGAGTGAGATGCTGTGTCCAAATAATTTTCCTTGTTGATCAATAAAGTTTGTCTGAGACTAAGTCTAACTCAGGACTAAACTAAGACTAAGTGTGGATTTAACCAGGACTATTGACTAAACCCAAGACCATGCTGTAAAAATCTGCAGTTGAACCACATTTATTTTAGCTGCCCCCATTTGTATTCAATGATATTGGCCTGTAGTTGATAGTCAAGGTCAGTTAAATACAATCAATTCAATCACTGTGTGTCTTTAGGCAAGACACTTCACCCACATTGCCTAGTATGAAAGTGGTGTGTGTGTGAGAGATGATGGTGGTCGGAGGGACCGATGGCGGCTGCACTTCTGTCTGCCCCAGGGCAGCTGTGGCTACAATAGTAGCTTACCATCACCAGGTATAGAGTGAATGAATAATGCTGAATAATGCTCTGTAAAGTGTCTTTGGGGACAGAAAATGTCTGTGAAAGTGCTATATAAATAAAGACTTGTAGAATGTAGTGATGTCATCTGAAACACAGCAGTGGGAGGATGGGAGGGCATCTGACACACAGGAGGATGGGAGGGCATCTGACACGTCTGGTCTATTCCAGGTGAAGGTGGATGCGTCGGTGAACGAGGTGGAGCTGGAGGGTCTGACTCCATCCACAGAGTACACAGTGACCGTGTACGCCCTGTACGGAGAAGAGGCCAGTGACCCTATGACCAGCCAGCAGACCACATGTGAGTACTGCTACTGCTACTGCTACTACTAATACTACGATTACTAATGCTATTACTACTACTGGGCTACTACTTAACCCTATTGTCACCCCTAGTGTCTGTGTACACTGGTGTGTGTGTGTGTGTGTGTGCGTGTGTGTGTGTGAATGGGTGAGTGGTTTCTTGTGGTAAAGCGCTTTGAGCCTCGAAGGTGGAAGGTGCAGTAGCAGTACTACTACTAGTACTGCTACTGCAACTACTACTACTACTACTACTACATTTAGCTTTTACTCTGCCTCCTCTCTCTCCCCCCTGACCTTCCATACTCTCTCTATTTGACACACACACACACAAGTTACTGCTACTGTTACTACTACAGTGTCAGTGCCCTACTACTACTACTACTACTACTACTACTACTACTACTACTACTACTACTTCTGCTATCACTATAAATATTACTATTACTACTAGTCATTATGTGAGTAGAAGTGTCAGAGTCAAAGTTAAAGTGTACTTTATCATCAGTCACACCGTGAAACAGACATTACACAGTGCAAAGTGCTGAGACAGTAGCATGGATATAGGAATGTATTAAGTTGTTTTGGATGTAGTGGTTAACATATTCATGGAATTGTCTTGAGTTTGTTGATTAGCCGGTGGGAAGAAGTGCTGCTGAGTCTGGTTGTTGTAGTAGTAGCACTAGTATTAGAGTAGTAAAAGTGTTAGAATTAGCCGTAGCATTAGCAGTATTATTTTTCTTAGTATTTCCATCCATCCATCCATCCATGTTCTTCTCTTTATTCGGGGCAGTAGTCTAAGCAGGGACTCCCAGACTTCCCTCACCCTGGACACTTCCTCAGGCTCCTCCGAGGGGACCTCAAGGTGTTTCCAGACAAGCCCAGAGACATAGTCCTTCCAGCATGTCCTGGGTCTTTCCCGGGGCCTCCTTCCGATGGGACATGCCCAGAACACCTCCCCAGGGAGGCACCAAGAGGTGTCAGAACTGATGCCCTCCCCTCAGCTGCTCCTCTCCAACTGAAGGAGCAGCGGTTCTACTCTGAGCTCCTCCCGTGTGAATGAGCTCCTCACCCTGTCTCTAAGAGAGTGCCCAGCCACCCTGCGGAGGAAACTCCTTTCAACTACTTGTATCCGCGATCTCGTCCTTTCTTTAGTATTTTTATTAGTATAATTATTGGTAGTAATAGGACTAGTAGTAGTAGCATGATGTGTAGGTAAATGTCTCATTAGATAAGTGCGTTCCTCAGTGACAGAGTCTTTGAGCTGCAGTCACTCTGGTTCATTTCACTGTGTTTGGTGAAACCTCTAAATGTTGGACTTGTAGCTGTTCGGTGCAGTTTTCAGTCTCTGAGCTCGGCTGTAATTATGGCCAACTTTACGATGCGTGTTTGCCTCAGGTCGCCTCGGGACAAACCCAAATAACTCCTTTCACACAAACAACACGAGCAAGAGATGGAGAGAGAGCCAGCACCAATTAGATGCCTGCTTTCTCACTTTACAATGACATAATTGAAGTTATAGAGCTTTATTTCACATGTTTAAAGGGATTCATGTAAGAACGTTGCCTCCTCAAAAACAGACCTGGAGTTTTCTGCACTCACAAGAATCTTGAGTAATCCTTTATTATTAGTCTGCATCCTAAAATGTTCTCTTCCGATGACATGACCTGATAGTTTTCAAGTTAACATCCACCATTTCCCTTTTGTTCATTAGAGATTGGCAATTCCAGGGCAGAAATGTGATTGTTTTCAGTTTTAGGGCCTGGCTCTACTGCACGTGTATTTCACCCTACGCGAGTGTAAAAACTGCAGTTTTTGGATGCATAACTTTTAGAATGGATGGAAAGAGAATGAGGGCGGCTCCACTGTACGTGCTAGACGTGCGTATGGAGCAACACGTCCTGTGTGTAGATTTCAGAAAATAGAATCCATCCTATTTTTTAACGCTCTTAGGCATGTATCCCCATCAAAATACACAGAGCATGAATCTTTGGTTGCATTGTGTGTTTACCATCAGCACAACATGCTCCTGGGGCAGTTCTGCATCATGTGAAAGAGCTCAGGTCCAGAAATACTGTTAATAAGTGCTTTAAAAAGTACTTTTGAAATCCTGGCATTTGCCGTGGTGAGTCTGTACAGAAGGTAAATACAAGGCTGTTCAGCTGTAGACCTGATACAAGCGGCTAAACTCCTCAGTCAAGTTTGATCGTCTTTCCCATTGACTAACACCAAGGCAGAGCTGCGCGTGTACGTCCTGCTGCGGCTACCGGTGGAGCCGCCTTTGCGTTGACACGTGGCTGTGGTTTCTTGAGGTTTCGTGCGTAAACGCTGACGCGTGCAGTGGAGCCAGGCCCTAAGAGAAGAACTCAGCCTAAATGTGCAGGATTTGTGTGAATGAAACAAATCACAGCTCCAGGTGTGTTTGTCATGAGGAAACTACATTAGAACAGAGATCAGAAAATAGCCCCCAATAAAAATACAATTACAAGTTAAAATTTAAACTTATTCTTGACTTCTGAGCATCATGTTATTCACCACAATGAATTTATTAGCACTTTTCACAACTTTTGGTTGGAGTTTTAATTGGATGGAGTTTTGTCGTAAGCAAAGCTAACAACAAATAGATGACAACAAATGATTATTGGACTTGATACTGGGTACAGGAGCTTTAATGCTTCCAGGCCCATGGTCCTGTGATCCTCCACACTTCGACTGGGATGTACTGATTGGATCGGGATGTACTTGTATTATTTCACGTGTAATGTTTTTTATCTACACTATGTTCTGCTTCATTCTTCTGTGCCACTGTTACTTTGATCCGTGATTCTCCACTGTGAAGATTACATTTGAGTGACAGAATCATCTTTGTTTGGAGTTTTGTAATAGCAGAACAAACAGAAGGTGGTACAGAGGCTAATACTACGGAGTAAGAAAACTTTCAGAAATATTCACGTGCATAGGATAGATATCTGTGCATTGGCTGTAGGTGAGCTCTAAAATAAATATTTGTAAACTCTCGAATTAGTCCAGTTGTACATAATATGTATTTATAAAAGTATATTTTTACAGTAAAATGTAACGAACCCACCTGTTCACTGGCTCTTGTAGCTCTTGTTGTGCCATTATCATAAATTCCAGACTATAAGCTGCAACTTTTTTCTCACACTTTGAACCCTGCTGCTAATAAAACAATGTGGCTAATATATGGATGGATTCTTTGTTTGGCACATTGTCCATTCATATTTACGGTCTATGGTTTGGCAACACAGTGGATATGTGCAGCCTGAGTGCAGAAAATGCCGGTGTTTGTGCAGTTACACATGGATCTAGGGTTCACATGAAGCTGCAACACTCGCTAGTGATATTGTCAGTGCACTCAAATTGTTTATCGCTGTGTGATAAAATAAGTTCTGATGCTAAATGAACATTAGTGAGGGGGATACATCTTACCCGTATGTGTAAAAGACAAGAAGAAACATCTCAAACTTCAGCAGCCAGACATCCACTCACACCTGATTGACAGAACTAGCCCCCGCCCCCGAGAAAGTCTGAAATCTGCTGAAATCCTCCAAGACACTGACATGATCCAGACAGGACAGAGACTCTTTCTACAGGAGACATGCACAGTAGAGCACGAGGAGACATGGGGTGATGCGCTGAGGAAGATGCTCGTTTAATTGTGTTTTGAACAGTTATTTTGCACTTCATACACACCCTCCTCACGGAAAAGACACGAAGAAATGCAGATAATGCAGCTTTTATGTTAATGGTGATTGATGTGGCTGTGGAAGAAGGAAACAGAGCTGCTGCACGTGAACTCGACATCAATGAGTCAATGGTGAGATTTTGGCAACGGCAGCATGATGAACTGACTCAGAGCAAAAAGACGACAAAAACTTTCAGAGGCGATAAAAGCAGACGGCCAAACTTAATAACTTGAATATGTGGACACCTGTCACTTATATTCCAGTGCGGCCTATATATGTACAGTTTTAAAATTGTGTTAAAATTTAGTTAATGCGGCTTATATTCAGGTGCGCTCAATAGTCTGGATTTTATTGTACTTTGTTTTTACCCTCTGCTACAGTTTAAGTTTCCGCAGAGCAGTGACACTTGCACAGTCTTGATCTTGATCAATGTTTCTTCTGCTCAGTAAAATATCCCTGTGAAGTGATGACATAGTTTTGACAATCAAGTCGTGTCTTTCAATTCATATTCTGATGGATAAAAAAAAAAACAGAATAAATTGTATGTATGACTGGACTCATTTCAAAGTTTAAGAATATTTATTTTATGCTCAACTAAAGACAAATATGCACAGATTTCCCAAATATGCACAAATTTCTATCCTATACACAGGGATATTTCTGAAAGCTTTCTTATTCCATATAATCCACGTGATGTTTCTCATTTCTAAATGTATTCGCTGTAGAAGTGTGATGTTACATACATATTGTGTGTTGCTTGTGTCAGTGCCTCTGTTACCCGCCATGGACCTGCGCTTCTCCGACATCGACCACAGCTCGGCCAAACTCACCTGGGACTCACCCTCCAAGAAGGTCAAAAGTTACCGCATCATGTACGTGAAGACCAGCGGCACACAGATCAACGAGGTGAGGAGCCTTTTGTCTCCATGGAGATATTTAATCATTTTTTTATGGTTTTGCCTTTATTTGCTTTTACAGGTTTTATTGTTTTAGGACTGGTATGACCACATTTTAGCAATTTACCTTTTTGTTGTCATTTTCTGATGCAGCACTTTCGAAACTGCTTTGTTTGTAAAATGTGCTAGAAATAAAGTGGATTTGGATTTAGATATCTGTGAAAAATGGGTGTCTAGATTCAATACTAGTTTGAGTATCAGTTAGTATCTGATTTTTGATACTTTTTGACAACTCTAGTGATATGTGATGCTTCTGTTCAGGTGGACGCTGGGCGTGTGACCACTTACCTGCTGAAGAACCTGACCTCTCTGACGGAGTACACTGTGGGAGTGTCAGCCATTTACGATGAAGGACAGGCAGAGGCCACAACAGACAGCTTCACCACAAGTAAGAACTTTAAGGAACTGTGATCTGCTCTAGATCAGAGTACTCTATTGCTAGCCTGAGCAGACAGTCCCTGTTCTGGTCTTGGAGTGGAACCGGACCAAAGAGCGTGATAAACCTCAGACGGTCCAACCACAGACACTCGGAAATTCTTGTAACATTCGGAACTAAATATGTCAATTATTTTACTTGAGATAACTAACAGTCTGGTGCTTTGATTGTTGATTCTTAGTCTCAGTTTATTTTTTTATTTTTTTTTTACCGCTTTTTCTGATTGGTTGATCTGCCTGTCAATCACTCCCTCTGAAATCAGGCAGGAGACAGGATACAACTCCAGATCCACTCGTCTTTGTAAAGTTTTTCAAAGTGTGTGGTTCTGGCCTCAGGTAACAGTATCGCAGTGCACTTGCCAGGGGATGGTTGAGATGATTTCAGGTTTAAAAAATGAAATATAAGTGCAGAGGATTGAGTATCAGTATCATAAAACAAGAACCCCACGGAGTGGGAGAAAAAGCTTAGGGAACCACACCACAGACAAGTAGAGATCCATTCACTATTTAACCTGTGACCGGAGCAGAGGGGGGAGTGTCTGGCCCTAAGGCACAACAGTAGTGTGTAATGGGAGAGACAGTGGATGGACTGTGGTGTCTCGGTTGGGAGAGTGACAGGTTCAAGCCGTGCACAAGAACTCTCCTGAACTCCCCTGACCTCCCCTGACCTGACTGGTATTTTTCACAAAGATCTATGGTGCAGGTTGGCAGCCACATTTCTGACAGATGGCCCAGGGCAGTTGAGCGTTGTGGATGTGATGTGCAGTAGTTTAATTCACGGGGTGCACGCTGATTGTGCTGTGATAGTGCTCTGAAGGGGGAGTGACTTAACAGCAAAGAGATGGGAGACTCAGATTGTCAAAAATGGAAGTGAAACTTAAAAAACATGTTAATACTTGATTTCGGTGAATATAATATTTGCATTTGCTGTTGTTTTTTCATGTGTTTGTTGTTCTCAGAGACCGTCCCTGACCCTCTGGACTTCAGCAGCTCAGATGTTTCCACAGACAGTTTCAGGGTGAACTGGAGACACCCAGCTTCAGACGTGCTTCTGTACAGAGTGACCTGGACGTCCACTGATGGAGGAGACAGCGACGATGTGAGGGACAAACTCGAAATACATGAATCCTAGTTTAGGTTTAGCACTTTTGCCTCACAACAGCTGTTTAGTTCCTTGGTGGGGCCTTTCTCTGTGGGGTTTGCATGTTCTCCCTGTGTCTGGGTGATGTTTCTACATGTAAAGGTGCAAAACAGGCAAAGTCCCCAGAGAGGTACTCCTGAATCAATTACTTAATCATGTCATTTAATAAAGTAACATTTATTTCAACAAGGGGGGTTCAACATTCTGAATATGACCCACAAGTGAAAGTGAGAGCAGCACTAGGAGCAGAAATGGATGTCAGACGTGTTAATATTGTGGCATGTTGTTCAGGTTATGGTGAATGGGAACACAAACACGTATCTGATCAAAGGCCTGACCGCAGCCACAGAGTACGAGGTGCTTCTGTCCGCCATCTACAAGAACGAGGTGGAGAGTGACGAGGTCATCCTGGTGGAGACCACAGGTGAGTCTACCTGGCCAATGAAGACAGAGCGTTTACTGTAAATATGTACTGTAGTACTTATACTGTACATATATTTGAAGTACTCTTACCTCTCATAAAATCTTATCTATTTACACCTCTTTATTTCAGCAAAAAGAACAACCACCATCGCCACGACGACCACCTCCACTACAGGTCAGGCCTCTGAATTATGACTGATTTACTTAAATGTTAATATTTTATATTTTATACAAAAAAACAAACAAACAGGAGGTACTTTTATTCTGGACTAGTGGAGTCATATGTTTAGAGTTTCTTTAATATGCTTATTACGTGTGTTCATATTGTATTCATGAGTAGTTTGTGCCTGTTGCTGGTGGGAGGGGCCTATGGCTCAGACTGGCAGCCTCACTTCTGTCAGTCTGCCCCAGGGCGGCTCTGGATACAGAAGTATCGTACAACCGCCATGTGTGGAGTCTATGGTTTGGCAACACAGTGGATACATGCAGCCTGAGTGCAGAAAACGCCGCTGTGTGTGGTTACACATGGATGTAGGGTTCACATGAAGCTGTGACACTCACTAGTGATATTATTGCACTCATAGTTTTAAAGTTTTAAAATTTAAGTTTAGTTTATCGCCATGTGATAAAATAAGTTCTGATGCTAAATGAACATTAGTGAGGGGGATACATCTTACCCGTGTGTGTAAAAGACGAGAAGAAACATCTCAGACTTCAGTAGCCGGACATCCACTCACACCTGATTAATACACCTATCCCCGCCCCCGAGAGAGTCTGAAATCTGCTGAAATCCTCCAAGACACTGACATGATCCAGACAGGACAGAGACTCTTTCTACAGGAGTCATGCACAGTAGAGCACAGGGAGAGACGGGGTGATGCGCCGAGAAAGATGCTCGTTTGATTGTGTTTTGAACAGTTATTTTGCACTTCATACACACACCCTCCTCATGAAAAACACACAAAGAAATGCAGATGCTTCAGATTTTAAGTTAACGACGACTGATGTGGCTGTGGAAGAAGGAAACAAAGCTGCTGCACGTGAACTCGACATCAGTGAGTCGATAGTGAGACTTTGGCTACGGCAATGTGATGAACTGACTCAGTGCAAAAAGACGACAAAAACTTTCAGAGGTGTTAAAAGCAGACGCCCGAGCTTAATAACTTGAAGATGTGGAGACCTGCCACTTATATGCAGGTTCATGTACAGTTTTGGTGGTGGGAGGGGCCTATGGTTCAGACTGGCAGGCTCGCTTCTGTCAGTCTGTCCCACCATGTGTGGAGTGAAAGAACAGTGCTTAAAATTTTAAAGTAAGTGAGCTAAACTAATGAATGAAGCTTCTGTGAGCTGTGTTAGAATGTACAGCTCCAAAGCTCAACGTGTTCCACCTTGTGATGTCATGTAGTGGTAGTTTTCATGTTAACAGCTACTTTTACTATTCTGCTGAAGGTGTATGGACTTTAAAAACACAGAAGAGTGCTTCTTGGATTACCACATGACATCACAAGGTGGATTGTTGTGTTTTGAGCTTTGGAGATTTGTAGACAGACAAAAAATAATGGGTTACTCAAACATGTGTGAGTGAAACAAAACACAACTCCAGCTCTGTTTTTGATGAGAAAACATGACAACACAGATCAGAAAACAGCCCAATACGGACTCTTTAAACACCGCGTGAGCTGTTTAACTTTGAACAGTTTTGTCCCTCTGATATTTTACTCATGTTTTCTTCTGGTTTGTGTTATTCTTATTATTTTCTGTAGCTCCTCGTTTGGGGATCAGAACCCTGCGCATCGACGACGAGACCACCTACAGTCTGCGGGTGTCATGGCAACCGGTGGACTCCAGAAACATACGCCACTACAGGCTCAGCTACATCAGCGCTAAAGGAGACCGCGCAGAGGAGATGGTGAGAACCAAATCTGAACATGTTTAAAGACACTCTAGCTGATTTTTACTCTCTGAAAAATGTGAAAAACAGAACTAGTTCATTATAAAGAGTTTGCAGTGGTCCAAAGTTATTCCCCACTTACCTGATGCATTTCAATTATTCACCATTATTTCACAATTCTTTGCTGTCATGGTAACACTAACAACTACGACTGTAGTTAATTAATCTTCTTCATCTATCAAAACATGTATTAGTCCATTCATCATCTTATTTTGGTGGTCAGGATTTCTGTGGGACACAGGAGAAAAGAGAACAGCGTGAGTGAGCTGAAGATTTGGTATTTTTTGGTGTACCTAGTACTTTTTTGGTGTACCTAGTACTTTTTTGGTGTACCTTGTACTTTTTTGGTGTACCTTGTACTTTTTTCTGCAGGTGTAGTCTTGTGAGTGCAGTTTGGGTCAGATACACAGATATCCAGAATAGTTTTGAGATATTTAGCAAAATTGGAGCTATGCAAAAACAGTGTACTGAAAGCGGTTTAAACGTTGTAATCTAAATTTGTTTGCAATTTGAAGCAATTAGCGAACCACAAAAGCTCTGTTAAGTATTTAAAGCCAAAGAATGAAGAGAACGTGCTTGTACACAGACACTGCTCCTCTGGACTATAGTGTGACAGTGTGTGACTATAGTGTGACAGTGTGTGACTATAGTGTGACAGTGTGTGACTATAGTGTGTGACAGTGTGTGTGTGACTATAGTGTGACAGTGTGTGTGACTATATAGTGTGACAGTGTGTGACTATAGTGTGACAGTGTGTGACTATAGTGTGACAGTGTGTGACTATAGTGTGACAGTGTGTGACTATAGTGTGACAGTGTGTGTGACTATAGTGTGACAGTGTAGTGTGACTATAAGTGTGACGTGTGTGTGACTATAGTGTGACAGTGTGTGACTATAGTGTGACAGTGTGTGACTATGTGTGACTATAGTGTGACAGTGTGTGACTATAGTGTGTGACAGTGAGTGTGTGACTATAGTGTGACAGTGTGTGTGTGACTATAGTGTGTGACACAGTGTGTGACTATAGTGTGACAGTGTGTGACTATAGTGTGACAGTGTGTGACTATAGTGTGACAGTGTGTGTAGTGTGACAGTGTGTGTGACTATAGTGTGACAGTGTGTGACAGTATGACTATAGTGTGAAGTGTGTGTGATAGTGTGTGACAGTGTGTGACTATAGTGTGACAGTGTGTGTGACTATAGTGTGACAGTGTGTGTGAGTAGTTAGTGTGAGTGTGACTATAGTGTGTAGTGACAGTAGTGTGTGACTATAGTGTGACTATAGTGTGACAGTGTGTGACTATAGTGTGACAGTGTGTGACTATAGTGTGACAGTGTGTGACTATAGTGTGACAGTGTGTGACTATAGTGTGACAGTGTGTGACTATAGTGTGACAGTGTGTGACTATAGTGTGACAGTGTGTGACTATAGTGTGACAGTGTGTGAGTATAGTGTGACAGTGTGTGACTATAGTGTGTGTGACTGACAGTGTAGTGTGACTATAGTGTGACAGTGTGACTATGTAGTGTGACAGTGTGTGAGTATAGTGTGACAGTGTGTGACAGTGTGTGACTATAGTGTGACAGTGTGTGACTATATAGTGTGACTATAGTGTGACAGTGTGTGACTATAGTGTGACAGTGTGTGACTATAGTGTGACAGTGTGTGACTATAGTGTGACAGTGTGTGACTATAGTGTGACAGTGTGTATAGTGTGTGACAGTGTGACAGTGTAGTGTGACTGACTATAGTGTGACAGTGTGTGACTATAGTGTGACAGTGTGTGACTATAGTGTGACAGTGTGTGAGTATAGTGTGACAGGGTAGATGACATGGTTTGTTGTTTTCACATTAGTGAAGTGGTTTTGGTTTTGTAAAGTGCAGGTTGCAGGTTAAGTGACTCATTTGACAGAAACACAGTTTACATTAAGGATGTAAGTCTTGCTTCTGGATCATGGGGACATTTTAGGTGGTATGTGCTTTCCTTTATTCTGGTGAGTTTTAGATGTAACAATTTATACTATAAACCTGTAAGAAATCTGTTCAGCTGCTGATCATGGTTTTCAAAAAAAAAAAAAAAAAAAGAAAAAGCCAACAAGAACTATGCCATATTTGTCACGTGACCTTGTCTTCATACTTTGGTCTTTGACTGGGCGTCATCTAAACAGGTTTTTAGAAATGACAGGCCAGAGCTCAAAACCTTGTTCCACCTTGTAACACAATCAGTGTTGGGGAGTAACAGATTACATGTGCCGGAGTTACATAATCAAAGTACAAATTATGAGTAACTGTATTCAGTTACAGTTATTGTTTCAATGAGTGGTAATTGGATTACAGTTACTTTGTTGAAATAAATTGATTACATGGAGGTATTTTCCTGTTTTCACATTTTGGGCTAAACCTGTACTGAAACCAGGACTAAAACCAGGACTAAAACCAGGACTAAAACCAGGACCAAAACTAGGACTAAAACCAGGACTAAAACCAGGACTAAAACCAGGACTAAACTAGGACTAAAACCAATTCTAAAACCGATTCTAAAACCAGGACTAAACCAGAACTAAACCAGAACTAACCAGGTCAAACAGTATGACACTTAACAGTAAGTGGACATAATTTAAGGCAGCAGTGATCTCATATAAAAATAATTTCTCTATTAGTAATATTTTTAATATGCTTAAGGAAAGACTGGACTTTTTATTGTCTTTTAGCAAACAAAACTTCTTATATGAAGATTTCCTAGTCTTTGCTTCTCTACAGTAAACACTTACCTGTTCATGGAGACTTGGGCTCAACAGACTGTTTGAAGAGAACAAACAAGAATTTTCAAGATGTGGTTGCTACATTCATGTAGTTTAAAAAGCATGACAATATCAAGTAATCCAAAGTATTCAGATTACGTTACTCACCTAAAGTAAATAAATGGATTACGCTACAAACTACATTTTGGAGTATGTAATCTGTAATCTGTAGGGGAATACATTTTAAAAGTCACCTTCCCAACACTGAACATAATAAAGTGGTAATCCAGAAGTGCTCCTGTGTTTTTAAAGACCATTCAGCTTCAGTTCAAAAGGAGTTCAAAGCAACATAATAATATGCAGTGCATTTCAGAGCAGGTCTAATCTCTAAAGGCCTCCAGAATGAGCTCTGGAAAAAAACAGGACTGTAGAGACTCTGTGTTTGAAATTGAGACGTTTCAACTTCAGAAGACATTTCACTTTTGATTATTTATATTTCAGATTTTACAAAATCAGGCCAAATTTTCTCTTTTGGACATGGGCAGCAAGTGTGAACAAACATAGAGGTAAAGTCGTAACAGCTAATTTACAGAATAGTTATGATTTGAAGAATACAACGCATTTATTTAGGTAAATGAAGGATTAAACTGTCCGACAATTGATTTCCTTGAGTGTAAATTTGAACTACTATACAAATTGAGAGAGAGGAGGGAGACAGAGGAGAAAGGAGAGAAAGGAGAGAGAGGAGAGAGAGGAGACAGGAGGCAGAGGAGAGAGAGGAGGAGACAGGACTGAACATGATTTAAACCCTGAGACACTGAGGATTTAAACAGTTTTAGAAAATCCTGACAGGAATGTGGAGAGACAGAAGAACCGCAGGCTTCAACCCAAACTTCACATGTGGCTGCGGGCTCATTCACAAAGATACTGCAGGGGGCGCTACTGACTGCAGAATCAGGCTACTCTTACAGATATTTCACCTTAAATGCCCTGTACCTGATGTTTCCTGTATTTGAACATACTTGTCTTGCCCCAGTACACAAATATTGTAAAATCATCTCATGAGGTCAAAATAAATTCACTGTGTAACGACCACATGTAATTATTAAGTGTATTAAGAATCTAGAGCCCCTTTAAATGTTTCAGTATGTTGTGTATTATGCAAATGAAATATTATGTTATATAACTGTTACTATAGTTTGAGTTGTATTTCTTTATATTATTTGATTTCCCCACAGCGTACAATCCCTGCGTCTCAGAGCAGTCTGGTCCTGCAGCCTCTCCTCTCAGACACTGAGTACAAAGTGGCTCTGACTCCTGTTTACTCAGAGGGAGATGGACCCACGTCCGCCCGCTCCGCCCGCACACGTGAGTCTGCACCCTATACCCGCGAGCCACATCGCACACACCTCCTCAGGGTATGAAAGGGCACAGCGAGCCACAACATACAAACACTATCAGAATACAAATTATGAGCAAGTGTATTTGGTTACAGTTACTGTTTCAGTGAGTGGTAATTGGATTACAGTTATTTTGTTAAAATAAATGGATTAAATTGTTGTTGTTTTTTTATTTTGGTAATTCCACGCATTGCCGGAAACCCAAACAGAATACATGCAGTAAGAGCTGTGTAAAGGTTTTGTTAACGTTGGTGGCGTAAGTAACACGATGGACGAGGTCGTTAATAATCGACGTAGTTAATAATCTGATTCTGCATCATTTTGAGTAAAAAACATCCAATATTACAGATTTTTACTGGTCTGGCGCCTTTATGTTTGTAGTGAAAGTGATTATTATTATTATTATTATTATTTTTTTTTAATAAAGAATATGACACTTAACAGTAGGGTGGACATCATTTAAAGCAGCAGTGATCTCATATAGAAACCATTTCTCTATAAATAATCTTTTTAATACCATTAAGGAAAGACTGGGCATTTTATTGTCTTTTAACACATAAAACATCATTTGTTAAGATATAGTCTTTGCTTCTCTACAGTAAACAAAAGTCTGTTCATGGAGACTTCAGATTACGTTACTCACCTTAAGTACCTTAATGGAGTCGGTTACAAACTACATTTTGGGGTATGTAATCTGTAATCTGTAGGGGAATACCCCTTTAATACCTTCTCATCACTGACTGTCACAGAGTATGAAACAGCGCCGCTAGTCACTATGTACACACTGTCACAGGGTGTAAAAGGGTCTGAGACAGCACCCAGGTGTTACTGTCTGTCACGTGCTGAAAATGAAGCATGGATCTATAATCAGACCTGGATAAGTCTCTGTTCTGGTGTGAGATCGACTAGTGGCTGCTCCAGGTACTGCAGCTCCCGGTTAGCTCGGGTCCAGACAGAATTCTCCCATAGAACACAATGTAACAGAGGGTAAGTGTCGGAGCACCTAACCATAAAGCACAGTGCACTTTTTTGTGAATTCTGCTCGTGTTCTGACAGGGCATCCACAGCTTTCACAAAGGGCTGATGCTTGTGTATTTAGCCGAGCCCATCTAGCTATCACTCTGATTGGCCAGACCTGATCACATAGTGCATGTTTCTGACATCACACAGTGTGCCAGTATTCAGGAAACAATGCAGAAGAAAAAAATATTTGTTTTGACAATTTGAGCCAATGAGCACAGGCCACTGAAAACAACATGACACCGTTGGTTGTTTGGTTTATCTTCCAGGTATTATTATACTAGTATTTCCATTATATGAAATGAAATATTCCCCACCCTCTCTCTTCTTTGCTCTATTTTTGTGAGGTAAGAGTGTTTCTGGGTTCAACTCCCAGGGTCACCTTGGCCTTTAAGTGTAGAGTTTGCATGTTCTGTCTGTATGTGTTTTTTTTTTTGTTTTGTTTTGTTTTTTTATAAGGAGAGTAAAGTGTACCTCTCTCTCCACAGTGCCTCTGTCTGCTCCTAAAAACCTGCGCGTGTCTGAGGAGTGGTACAACCGCTTCAGGATCAGCTGGGACGTCCCACCCTCTCCCACCATGGGCTACCGCATCGTCTACCAGCCTGTGTCCGGTGAGAGAGCAGCACTCAACCAGGACTGAATCAAGACTAAACCACAACTAAACCAGGACTTGAACAGAACTAAACCAGGACTAAACCAGGACTAAACCAAACATAAATCTGAGCTCTTGGTGGTCTCTGTTTTAACTGTATCCTGTCATTATACTTCGTCATTCTTGTATATCTATCTATCTATCTATATACTTTTTTTTATGTTCCTTTTTGTATAATGTCTCTCCAGTCCCTGGTCCAGCCCTGGAGACCTTCGTTGGGGAGGATGTGAACACCATGCTGATCCTGAACCTGCTCAGTGGAGTTGAATACAGCGTCAAAGTGATCGCCTCCTATACGACAGGGTCCGAGTGAGGCTCTGACCGGGAGGGCCAAAACATGTGAGAAAACCAGGACTAGACCAGGACTAGACCAGGACTAAACCAGGACTGAACCAAGACTGAACCAAGACTGAACCAGGACTGAACCAAGACTGAACGAAGACTGAACCAAGACTGAACCATGAAGGAACCAGGAATGAACCAGGACTGAACCAGGACTGAACCAGACTGACCTGAACCAGGACTGAAAACCAACTGAACCAAGACTGAACCAGGACTGAACCAGGACTGAACCAAGACTGAACCAGGACTGAACCAGGACTGAACCAGGACTGAACCAGGACTGAACCAGGAATGAACCAGGACTGAACCAGGAATGAACCAGGACTGAACCAAGACTGAACGAAGACTGAACCAAGACTGAACCATGAAGGAACCAGGACTGAACCAGGACTGAACCATGAAGGAACCAGGAATGAACCAGGACTGAACCAGGACTGAACCAAGACTGAACGAAGACTGAACCAAGACTGAACCATGAAGAACCAGGACTGAACCAGACTGAACCATGAAGGAACCAGGAATGAACCAGGACTGAACCAGGACTGAACCAAGAAGGAACCAGGACTGAACCAAGACTGAACCAGGACTGAACCAGGACTGAACCAAGAAGGAACCAGGACTGAACCAGGACTGAACCAAGACTGAACCAGGACTGAACCAAGACTGAACCAGGACTGAACCAGGACTGAACCAAGACTGAACCAGGACTGAACCAGGAATGAACCAGGACTGAACCAAGAACTGAACCAGGACTGAACCAAGACTGAACCAGGAACTGAACCAGGACTGAACCAGGACTGAACCAAGAAGGAACCAGGACTGAACCAAGACTGAACCAGGACTGAACCAGGACTGAACCAGGACTGAACCAAGACTAAACCAGGACTGAACCAAGACTGAACCAGGACTCCAACGGTAAAGTGGCTGCTTCGTATTCAACAGGGTCAGTGAGTGAGGCTCTGACTGGAAGGGCCAAAACACGTGAGAAAACCAGGACTAACCCAGAACTGAACCAGGACTAGACCAGGAATAATCAAGGTCTCTTCATGTGCAACTCAAACCCACTGCCTTACATAAAGAGGTTAAAATGTGGAGAAATAGCTACGTTAAAAAAAAAAAAAAAAAAAAAAAAGGGAATTGCTGAGACTGGCCTTATGATTTAAAGTATAATTGTGTATTATATTTATTATATTAGAATGTTGCTGCCTCCTCAAAAACATACCTAGAGCTTTGTTTGTTCACACATGTTTGAGGTACCATTTATTTTTAGTCTGTCTACATCTGTAGACTTTATGATGACCTTGTGATGAAGCCATTGTTATCAAGTTAACAGATCCTTTTACCTTTAGTTGAGTAGAGACTGGAAAAGGTGGAACAGAGTATTTTCTCAGCAATAATGTGTCCTACCACAATCACAGCACACAATCCAGTCAAGTCATACAGGGAAAGCCAAAACATGTTAACGAACCAGGAGTAGACCAGGACTGAATGAAAGCTAAATCAGGACTGAATAGGATTTGAATGCAAATGATCTAAGGGACCACCCGTATGGAGGTAACATGTGATCTGTTGGTTTTAAATTAGACAAACTGAGGCGGTGCTTGAAGCTACACTTAATTACAAGATCAACGTGAAAGGGGCTTTCCACTCAGCTTCATGTGTTCTAAATACCACCTCTCTTTTTACTTTTTATTTCATTTGAGCCTTAAAGAACGTCAAGTTTCTCTAATTTGGACTTAATTTGGTCTAATAATACATGTTGTTCATATAATTTATAGTTTTACTCCTATCAAGAAGTGAATTATGTTCAAAGTTTGGCAAAATTTCCCCATTTTTTCAAATACATTAAACATCATTTCAACAAAATAAAGGTGTTTTCTTAGTTTTGTATTTGTCAAATGATCTCTGTGTACATTTGTGGAGTTTGGACCAGTGTACGTGGTAGTTGTTCGGTTGCTCTTACGTGATGTCATGATTTCCACTGAGGAAGTAACGTTTTAAACCCCAAATATTGCCAAACTGGGAATGAAATATAATGATCTTGAAGGTGCTTTGTGTTATTGTCTTAGGCAGTTGTCTGTTAAAGCTTTAGTTCTGGTGTTTGAAATGTTTCTTCTTCTCGTTGTGTTGCAGTGTACCTGGGAGTGAACAACCTCAGAGTTTATACGACCAAAGTCAACAGTCTGTGTGTCCAATGGCAACCGCACCGCCACGCCACCGCCTACAGGGTCAACATAGAGGCTCTGTCCAGTGAGTACTACTACTACTACTACTGCTGTAGTACTAATACTGCTGTACTGTACACGCCACCGCCTACAGGGTCAACATAGAGGCTCTGTCCAGTGAGTACTACTACTACTACTGCTGTAGTACTAATACTGCAGTACTGTACACGCCACCGCCTACAGGGTCAACATAGAGGCTCTGTCCAGTGAGTACTACTACTACTACTGCTGTAGTACTAATACTGCAGTACTGTACATGCCACCGCCTACAGGGTCAACATAGAGGCTCTGTCCAGTGAGTACTACTACTGCTACTGCTGTAGTACTAATACTGCAGTACTGTACATGCCACCGCCTACAGGGTCAACATAGAGGCTCTGTCCAGTGAGTACTACTACTACTACTGCTGTAGTACTAATACTGCAGTACTGTACACGCCACCGCCTACAGGGTCAACATAGAGGCTCTGTCCAGTGAGTACTACTACTACTACTGCTGTAGTACTAATACTGCAGTACTGTACACGCCACCGCCTACAGGGTCAACATAGAGGCTCTGTCCAGTGAGTACTACTACTACTACTACTGCTGTAGTACTAATACTGCAGTACTGTACACGCCACCGCCTACAGGGTCAACATAGAGGCTCTGTCCAGTGAGTACTACTACTACTACTACTACTACTACTACTGCTATAGTACTAATACTGCAGTACTGTACACGCCACCGCCTACAGGGTCAACATAGAGGCTCTGTCCAGTGAGTACTACTACTACTACTGCTGTAGTACTAATACTGCTGTACTGTACACATCGCCACCGCCTACAGGGTTAACATAGAGCCTTTGCCCTGTGAGTACTACTGCTACTACTACTACTACTACTACTACTGTGCTTCAGACAGAGCAGAGCTTCAGACAGAGCAGTACTTCAGACAGAGCAGTGCTTTCAGTTGGCATCACTCTCTCAGGGTATGTTGATGACATCAGCTGTAAAGTATCAATGACTTACTTGTGTATTTTCAGATGGACAGAAGCAGGAGGTGAAGCTGGGCGGAGGCACCGGGCGTCACTGCTTCACAAACCTCAAACCCAACGCCCAGTACAAAGTGAGTGTGTACGCTCAGCTGCAAGACGGGACGGAGGGCCCCGCCGTGACCGTCACCGACAAGACACGTGAGACTTTTATTCTGATTGTAATCTACAGATCAAACAGACACATGACAGAATTATAACACTGTCCTGAATGTAGAAACAAAACTACCAAATCAAGATACAAACATAGAACTTTTACTTGATAGAAAAATAGATAGATAGATACGAAGCTCTATTTGCGTATTTGGTACTATGATATTTATATTAGAACACATTTTATATTTATATTATTTGGTATATTTATACCAAATCATCTCCAATCTTATTTGGTATAAAGAGCAGTGTATACTGTGTCTAGTCCAGCTGGTTAAAAAAGATTTATGTGTTTCTTTTTTCACAGTTCCTGTTCCAACTCCGCCTCCAACCAAACCACCCACAACAACTCCATTACCCACAATCCCCGCTGCCAAAGAGGGTACGCAACATCACATTTCCTCTCCATAAACATGTGTTACATGTAGTACTGACAGCTGTAGAACAAGCTGTAGTAGGTAACATAGTAGTACTAGTACTAGTAGCCAGAGGCAGTCAAAACAGACCAGGTGCTGGTGATCTTAGTATTTGCTGTAGTATTTGCAGTAGTAGTACTTGCAGTACTTGTACTTGTACCACACAGTGTGTAAAGCCGCTAAAGCACACCTGCTCTTCTCTGGTAATGGTTAGAGTAGTCACAGTAGTAGTATTTGCAGTAATAGAATTTGCAGTAGCAGTACTTGCAGTAGTAGTCACAGTATTTACAGTACTTATACTTGTACCCCACAGTGTGTAAAGCAGCTAAAGCAGACCTGGTTTTCCTGGTGGATGGATCCTGGAGCATTGGAGACGAGAACTTCTTGAAGATCATCGGTTTCCTCTACAGCACCACCGGAGCTCTGGACCAGATCGGACCGGACGGGACCCAGGTAAGACTGGGTTTAGATCAGGTTTAGACCTATTTTAGATCAGGTTTAGACCGAGGTTAGACCAGTTTTACGCCAGGTTTAGACTGGGTTTAATGTAGTATTTATTTCCAGACTTTAGTTCTGGTGTAGTCCTGGTTTAGTCCTTATTTAGCTCTGGTTTAGTCATTGTTTACACCTGGTTTAGTCTTTATTTAAATCTGGTTTAGTCCTTGTTTAGTTCTGGTTTAGTCCTGGTTTAGTCCTGGTTTAGTCCTGGTTTATTCCTGGTCAGTACATGTGTGTTTTTGTTGGTGTTTTTCAGGTGGCCATCGCTCAGTTCAGTGATGACGCTCGGACTGAGTTTAAACTGAACTCGTACAGCGACAAAGAGAAGCTGCTGGACGCCATTAACCGCATCTCCTACAAGGGCGGCAACACCAAGACCGGTGAGAGGGACTTTAGAGTCAGACTTTGCACTGACATCATGCTGGGATACATTGAATGTATGTCTATGGAGGAAAGTTGAGTAGTTACCGTGGTGACACCATGCACACATTTCCAATCATGGCCAGAAGGATTGTCAGATTGTGTTAGTCTGAAACCTTAAGTTCTGCAGTACATACAAATAACCAGTGGAGGGAGCCAAAGTGTCTCTTACTTACACATGTATTTTTCAGACTTACATTTCTTAACGTCTATTTACTTTTTAAACTATTAACTCTAGTGTTGTCACGATACGTAAAATTCCAAACCTGATTTTGGTATTCAGGAATAGACTTGATACTCAATAACGATTCCGATACCACGATGATAATAAAAACACTCAATAGAATGTGATTTTAACATTAATACTAGTCTATGTGCTCTTATACTTATTCGGATACAGCTCAAGATCATTCTAAAGACATTCGGGAAAGGCTCATTTCTGTCCTGTCAATGGGACTTTTTTAGTATCAATACCTGCTCAAATGAGTATCTAGATTCGATACTAGTTTGAGTTAGTATCTGATTTTTGATACTTTTGACAAACTTATCCTGTTCCCACTGTGTTTCACCAACTGATTTGTGCTGCTAAACAAGTCCCTCTCGAATAACATTACAGTCCCAAGCTCAGTCACTCTCACCTTTTAGTTGAAAATCAAACTCCTAATCAGGACCATGAACTCTTATATTAATCACAGGCTCCTGAGAAAAGGTGCTGTTTCAGACTTAGACCTTAAAGCTTATCAGGCTGTGTTTCCTCATACATTATGCCAGCATGGTGACTGATGGACATTCCACCATAGAGATACATGTGACCCTCCCAGTGTGATGTCACTACAAAATATCCATACCCTGCTCTGAATGCTGGGGTTATGGTCTTACCTCTGACATGCCCCCCGTGTTATTTGTGTTCCTTTCAGGCCGGGCGATTAAGCACGTGAGGGAGCAGATCTTCACCTCTGAGGGGGGCATGAGGAGAGGGGTCCCCAGGGTCCTGGTGGTTCTGACAGATGGACGCTCTCAGGATGATGTCAACAAGGTCTCCAAGGAGCTGCAGATGGAAGGTACTTTTACCTATCTTGAACAAAACTGACTCGTGTTGCTTCCTCTTCAAAAACATATCTGAAGTTGTGTTCTGTTTCATGCACACATGACTGAGTAACCCTGTGTACTGCATTCAGACCAGGATGTCAAAAAACACTCTGGACGCCTCTAGTTGTGTGTGTCTTGGACACTGTGGACCAAAGGGAGAAAAATACTTGACACGCGTCCAGGGCGTTCACTGTGGTCGGCAAGTGCCTTGTTTTCCCAGTCGAGTATCTTTAGTGAGTTTATTAGATACAACACATCGGTGGAGGTGATTGGTTCAGCGATTGCAGCGTTTATACTCATACTCCGCTAATGACACGGTGTAGATTTCCTGTTCAGGTGTTTATGACTCCCAGGTCTTTCAATGGGTTTTTTTCTTCCTTCTTTTGCGTAATAACGTCACTACGTCACAGGAAAGTTATGCTTTTTTCAGCTTCTGATGCAGATGCGTCTAGAGCATCAACGGCTAAAGACTCAGTCGCGCTGCATAGACACCAGACTGTTGTCGCGCTAACGCCGGAAGACCAATGCAAAAACGCAGGAAGACCCCCTAGACGCGCGTCCACAAAGACTTTGCATGTGAACTGCTCTGGTCTGAACACAGCAGGGTCAGTCCAAATCACAAATCAGCACATGTCAGATGCCCTCCCCTAAGAGCCATCTCAGATTTGGCTGAAAAAAATTCTAAAATTTTCTAAAATCACCAAATGAAAGAATCGCAAATTTTAGCTCAATCCCTTGAGTTGTTCCTGAGTTATGGCCCATTGAAATTTTGGTGCCATGTTCACTTTTTCTGAAGCCTTAATTTATAAGCATGTTTCAGAGACCAGAACTTCATCATAAATAGAGCTAGGAAGCTGAGACTTTGTATTGTAGATTCTTTGTCATCGATTCTGAATCTGTTGTCAAATATTGGGGATCTTTATTAACGGGGGGTGTGGTGCTGCTCAGTTTTTTTTTCCAATGTTTGAGGTCCAAGATTTATTTACTGTTGAACCTGAATATTTGAGAGAATGACCATTTCTGACAACATTCTCACACTTTTCTGAGCTTTCATGTGGATGTTGTAGAGACACAAATCTGGTCACAGACCAAATGTGATCTTTTTGGCCCCTTCTTTGGAGTCTCGGTTCCTCATGTGGCACAGGTAGATGTTGATTTAAAAATAAATAAATAAATACCAGAGAAATGTTGGCATATTCTGATTAGTTTAAAGTAATAAAAACATCTACTATTAACTTCCTTCATTTCAAATGGAATTTTTGAAAATGAGTCTCATGGGTCATTTTTAGTGGAGTTTAGGGACTTTTCCACTTGCAGAAAGATTAAATTACCTTTAATAGACTTAAACACTGTTTGCTTGTTACAAGGGAAGACAGTTGAAGATTATTGTGGTACATTGTTTGTGATGGTTTTGGTGACACAGTAAAACACTCGGCTGCAAGGACCAGTCTTCAGACAAACTGACAACAATCAAATATTGACCTCACTCCAGATGTTTGAGTGGAGTTTCACAAAACATAAAGAAAGTAAAGGTTTTCTTTACAAGCTCTAAAGACATTACAAACCATGAACTTACTTCCAAATATATCTGCTTGGAGTAAATAGATCTTGGACCTCAAAAAAAAAATTAATAAATTGAGCAGCAACCAAATGTGAGATTTTCGGGGCCCACCGCGCCCCCCCTTAAAATACCAAATATTTGACAACAGATTCAGAATCTATGACAAAGAATTGACAATAATACAAATTTTCAGCTTTGTAGCTCTACTTTTGATGAAGTTCTGGTCTCTCAAACCTGCTGATAAATTAAGACTTATGAAAAAGTGAACATGGCCCCAAAATTTCAACGGGCTATAACTCAAGAACAACTCAAGGGATTGAGCTAAAATTTGAGATTCTTTACTTTGGTGATTTTAGAAATTTTTTGTATTTTTTTTCAGCCAAATCTGAGATGGCTCATAGGGGAGATTCCTTGAAAACAGCCGATTTCATACGGACTGACCCAGCATTAGTCTGTCTACGCCTCCAAAGATCATTGTGTAGAGGGGCGGAGTTTGATGTGCAGATGCCAATCACACTGCTCCTTATATGTACAGT
The DNA here is from genome assembly GCF_026225935.1 of Boleophthalmus pectinirostris. Lineage (NCBI taxonomy): Eukaryota > Metazoa > Chordata > Actinopteri > Gobiiformes > Gobiidae > Boleophthalmus > Boleophthalmus pectinirostris. Next base: position 1,382,566 of record NW_026571175.1, read on the forward strand.
AGTCTTCCAGACCCTGCCCCCACTCCTCTAGTCCTCCAGGAACTGTCCAGTTTATCAGCTGTATTTGAATTGTGGTTGTGGACGGAGTTTAGGTGTTTAGTCCCACTTTCACACCACATGTTAGCCCTGGTTCATGTTCTCCTCTTCCTCTGTGTCGTTCAGGCTACATCGTGTTTGCGATTGGATTTGCCGACGCAGATTACGGTGAGTTGGTGAGCATCGCCAGCAAACCCAGCGACCGCCACGTGTTTTTCGTGGACGATCTCGACGCCTTCAAGAAGATCGAGGAGAAGCTGGTGACGTTTGTGTGCGAAGCTGCTACAGCCAGTGAGTCACTTCATCAGGGATATGTTAAATGACTCAGAAATACAGTTTTATTCACGTTTGCTTGTGATTTTAGCTTGTCCTGCTGTCCCAATGAGCGGCAGCACCACACCAGGTAAGAAACAACAACTAACCCCAACCCTAAACATACACACAGATCAAATCCTCCAGCTACAAGAGTCCAGAGCAGGACTAGCTCACTATGTGGAGCTCTGAAGGATGGGTCAAATGCAGAGGAGACAACAGTGATATTGAAGTGTAACTTAAAGACACTGTGCCTGATTTTTACTGTCTTAAAAACATTTAAAACAGAACTATTTCATTTTAAACCATTTTGCAGTGGTCCAAAGTTCTTCCTCACTTACTTTATGCATTCTGAGCCTAATTATTCACCACAATGAGTTTATAAGCACTGCACACTTTGTGATTCTCAGACAATAAAACGCTGTATAATTAGATGCAGACAGTGCACAGTGGACTTAGCTTTGGGATGCAGGAGTGCTATTTGGAGATACACAAATGTGCAGAATTGTTCTTTTGGTGCTCTTCAGTGTAGGGACCAGTCTCAAATACAAAGTAGGAAAAAACTGAGGCACTCGAAAAGTACAAAATAATTAAAAGCCTTTAATAGCACATGGCAGATAAAGTTAAAATCACGCGTTTCGGACTTCGGCCTTCATCAGGGCAAACTCAAGATGGATATCACAGTCACATGTTCACAGTGGGCTGGCCCACAGTCCCCTGGTGCATGATGGAACATGTAGGCTGAACAGATTCTAGTTAGAAGCTACTTAAGTTCAAATATAATACAAGATATACATAGTACAAATCCCAATCTATCTGAAAGGGCTAGTCTTAAACAGTTTCATGGAGTCAGAGATGCAAAACAGAAATTGCGTACTCATTTAAAGTTTGTGGTTTTAAGAAAGGGGGAGAAATCTAACTCTCCATTGAGTCCTGGAAACTGGGTGGCCTTGAGAGTGTAGATCCAGTAGGACTCTCTCTGTAATATTTTTTTTTCAGTCTATCTCCTCCTCTTATTGTTTCTTTAATATGTTCAAGAGCTCTTTATACAATATCTGTGTACTGGTTAAACTGAAATCCATGTGGAAAAATCAGGCACAGGACCTGTAAGAATTTTAAGATTAGGGATGTGTTCCAGGCGCTGGTAACTGGGACGCTGCTCAAACTGATAATTCCTACTTGTGAACTTTAACTTGTTACAGTTTTATACATTTGCATGAGTTTTACATTAGCTGTGTTGTTTACATACAGGTTAATCCAGCTGCAATTTATAACATTTGTGTAAAATATTGGGGAAAAAAGTGGCGTCCCGGTGTCTGGAACTAAGCTCATTCTACATCTTCGTCTTTCTGCACTGACTTGATGCTGGTCCATGTGACATTGCTCTGAGATAGAGCTGATAAAATAATTAGTTTAAGACTTAATTTTTACCTTTGAGACCAGGAAAGTCCCTCTGAGATTTTGAGTCTTTTTCAGTTCACTGCAGGTTTTCACTTTTTTTCTTTTTTTGTTTTGTTTTTTTTGACGGGGTAGCAGGGGGAATGCGTGGTCTTTGACTGGCTGTGTTGTTCCTGCCGTGTCAGGTTAAGGTTAGAGGAAAGTGTCGGGTTAGCCACTCAGCAGAGACGTTATCAGTTGCCAGAAATCCAATCAGAGGCCGTGCTTTCCCCGCTCCCCGTCACTAACAGGCCTCAGACGGGACGGGCCTGTTGCACATGCTTCAGCAGGAGTGGAAACCTGTAGACCACTGTTCAACTTCAGTCTGATCTGTGTGTACGTGTGTTTGTGTGTGTGTGTGTGTGTGTGTGTGTGTGTGTGTAGGCTTCCGGATGATGGACCTGTTTGGCCTGGTGGAGGACAAATACAGCACCCTCTCTGGTGTCTCCCTGGTCCCTGGAACCTTCAACACGTTCCCCTGTTTCAGACTGCACAGCGACGCCCTGCTCGCACAACCCACCAAGTAACTACACATCATCATATTATGTAACGTGTAACTAACATGTAACTAAGGCTACGCTCAGACTGCAGGGCTTCATGCTCAGTTTGGATTGTGTTGTGAAATCAGATTTTTTTGCGATGTCATTCACATTTCCAGTTAAATGTGACTTGTTGGTTGATCTCCAGTGTGAACTTTAAATGCCCCAAAAGTGTCCCACATGGTCATTGGAGGACACGACCACGTCACAAACAGTGAGCGTTCTTAGTGTTTACAGAAGTCGCCTAAACTCTGGTCTTATTTGTATTTGTATTTGTCTCTCAGGCTCTTTATTTTTCCACAGGTCCACCTGTAGCTGCACTCGTTCGTTTCTTTGGCAATTATTTCAAAAAACACCTGGTTCCCCTCCAATTTGACCTGAATACAGCGATCCCCCTAGTATGAATGAACTCATTTGAGCCTTACGTGTAGGTGGATGAATGCACCTTGTCCGTTCAGACTGAAGTTACATGTCTTCAGAATGTCATTCAAGTGCTTGTGTTTTAGCTTTGAGTGCAGTTTTATTTTATTAATGTTCATTACTGAGAAAACCTGCTCACAAATGCAGTAACTGTAAATCTATTTCTAGTTGCATGTCTGCGGCACATCAGAGGTTTTGACTGTGAATGGTATGCGAAATTGTGTCTTCAGGTTTTAAAATATAATTCAAATATTTTAGTAGAAAATAAACTGAGGGCCAGATTAAAGGTCTTTGAGGGCTGGATCTGGCCCCCGGGCCGTATGTTTGGCACCCGTGGTCTAGCGACATGACATGTATAGCTCATTCTGCTCTCTGATTGGATAATCATCTTGAGAAACAAAACCCCAGAGATGTAGATAGACTAATAATAAAGAGTTATTCAGACATGTGTGAATGAAACTAAACACAACTCCAGGTCTGTTTTTGAGGAGGGAACAACATTGTAACACAGCCTAAAGCTCAAGAGTCATTTTTGCACAATATCTGACTTTTAGGAGCATCACTGTAAGAGAAGACTCAAATCTGAACTGGTAACATCTGACACACAGGGAGGGCATCTGACACACAGGGACATTACCACCACTCACCTGTATTCATGTGATTTCTGTCTGAATAGGTTCCTCCACCCTGAAGGCCTGCCCTCGGACTACACCATCTCACTCCTCTTCAGGTATGCTTATATTCGGAAATCTGATTTCAAATTAACCCTAAAAACATGTCTGAATAGATGTGTTTTTCTTTATTTTCATGAGTCTAATCATAAATATGTGTGAATCAGACACATTTTGTAACAGATATGGAATTATATTTACATGTCACATCTGCTGTGTCCAGCCAGGAAGTGAAATGATAAACTCCACCAAACTAAAAAAAAAAAACATATTTTAAAATGAGGCTTTTTTTTGTTTTTCTTTTTTTTGAGTAAAATGTTCAAGCTAACGATGCTGACTGTGTTATAGTGAGATGTGTTTAACCTGTTATATATACTTGAAATATGCCCTTTCATTCATTTCAAAATGAAACATTGATCTTGTAAATCTGCAGGCTGCTCCCGGACACGCCCCCTGAGCCTTTCGCCATTTGGGAAATTCTGGACAAATCCAACGAGCCGGTGGTGGGAGTCATCCTGGACAGTGAGTGTTTCAAATGTCACCAAAATACCCAAACACATCAATACAGGCAATGTTTGTTTAGTTAAAGCTTACACTTTTAGATCAGAATATACCATAACAAAGGTACATTGTGTAACATTTCTGTAGAGTACGGCATTAAATGTAGCTATTTGAGTTTTATTCAATCAAACAACTAAAAGCTAAAACTAAAACAACATCTCCATCTCCAGACATAGTCTATCTTAAACTCAAAACTATTTCAAGAGGGGGGATTCTTCAAAAAATACCTG
>NW_026571175.1:1389271-1409271 GCF_026225935.1 Boleophthalmus pectinirostris
GAAGAAGAAGGTTTAATGTACATAAAAAGGAGTTAAAAAATTACTGTTTACTAATGATTACTGGCGTGGATGTGACAGTGTGTGTACATTTAATCACTCTTACCTCTACAGTTTGGTTCTATTGAAGTTTTGTGATATTTTGTACAATGACAATGAATCTAATCTCTCTAAATAAGGGATGAGCACAGTGAGCGTGCAGGTACCAGCGGTGTCATGTACGTGATGAGTGCAGACGGTGTATCTGGTGCATACAATAAAAGACAATGGTGCATGGAGACGGACACTGAGGCAGCCGGCAGCAGGAGGAGTTCAGCCAATGGCGAAAACTGTCCTTGTTTCCTTGGGCACATGCACACATCAACAAACACTGACCTTTTTTTTTTTTTTTTTTAAAGGGCCCATCTCATGCAGAATCAACTTTTCAGAGCTTTCTATCTTCTAAGAGTGATGTGTGGGCCTTGTATATGCTGTCCAAGTGGTTTTTAGCAGCGTATTTCTGTCACCCTTCCACGTGACAACGAACTAAAGCTGCTACAACGATGACGCGTTTGACGTAGCAGAAAGCGCCTGCAACACGCTGTAGCACAAATGTGCATTTAATGATGATTTGTACCAGAAATTCTCCACTCTCTGTCCCAGCTGAGACAAGTGTGAGGCCATGTGCACAGTGTACAAAGCAGCACATATGTTTCGGTGTCCAGTGGGGGTGCGAGGGACGTCAAAGCACCAGGACACCGAAAAACATGAAAAAGCTTTGCCAGGTGAGAGTAGCACAGTGTCAATGACGAGTCCACATCTCCCACCCCCTGTACGGTGTCCTGGTTTTGACAAACGCAAATATGGTCACATTAACCTATATTCCACTGAGTCATGTCTTTTAATCTGACAGAAGTTGAACCGCATCACTGCACAAGAACTGTTTTTTTCTTTGCTTAGTTTATGCAAATTGGCCATGCAGTTTTAAGTTTCGTTTCTTGTGCAAAATCTGCATTAAACACATGACAATGTCAAATGGGCTGATGTGGCTCTAGAGTGGTTACAGTTTATATGTCCTGAAGTTGAATTTATTTATGCAGATTAGAAGTGCAGATAGTAATAATAATGATGATCATTTTAATATAAAAATGTTAATGATTAATTGATAACCGATCGTCAATTCTCCCAACGATCGATGAAGAACATTTTATCAAATGCCCATCCCTACTCGTCGCCTACGTCATGTTTGGAGGGCGGAGCCTGTGTTTTCTCAGGACGGGCGGGGGGAGGAGCAATAGTCGCCCTTTCATAATTCCTGGTCTGTGACTGTTCCAAGAAATCAGTAAGATTTCAAAAGTATTGTGTAATGGATGTTCCAAAACCCAAATTGTGCTTGTTTATGTGCAGAAGATACAATGTGAAAAGAGTTATTTTGCATGAGATGGGCCCTTTAAGATACGATGAAAACTCAAGAAAAAACACAAAATGGATTTAGACAACAATGCGTGAGCCCCACTAGTACAAAAATAAAAACAATATTGCACTGTAGTAATGATTTGATTCTGTATTATTTAAAACAGTATTTTAGGTTGCTGGACAGATCCTGAGCTCTTTAGCCAGAGCTTCTCCTCTTGGCCCTACAGAGAAAAATGGGACCATGTTTTGTTTGGAGCTCCATGTGTGCGTGAGAAGGAGGGTCATGTCATCAGCGTCGTAGAAGGACACTTTCTGTCCGTCACACTCCAGTTTGACCCTGACCCTCTGTGGCGCCCTCTGCAGTCGTACTGATTTACTGCAGCCGTTGGTGTATTTCCCGTTTCTGTGGCACAAACTCCACACGCCGTATTTTGGAGAAGCGTTGATCTTTTCTTTTCTCTCAACGGTCTCCTTGGCGACGCCGACACTCCAGTTGGGATGGTCGCCCACCTCCACATCCCATTGGAGCGACCCTGAGCGGACGACCTCTGACCCCAGGACGATGGGATGTTTGCTGAAGCGCTCGGGAGTGTCTGGGAGGTTCTGGAAGTTATCGTGCCGGACCGCGCAAAGGTCATCAGACAGACGCAGCCATCTCCCCGCTGTGTTGGGGTCCAGAGTCACCGTCCCTGCAGTTAGGAAGAGTTTTTAAAGAACACATCTTGTGCTTCAGCCTGCTGTATACTAGTTCACATAATCTATGACACCTTTCGATCATTATTAGGGCTGGGTATCATTGAGAAGTTGCCGATACGATGCATGCCTCGATACATAGGCTACGATACGATACAAATCTCGATACAGTGCACTTTCGGTTCGATACGATATATTTCAAATCGATTCAATACAGTAAAAAAAAAAAAAAAAAGGCAAAATTGTGGCTGTACTAAAAGTCTTTGTTAAACCACTTCGTGTGCAAAGTGAAATGAAACACAAACAAGTTAATCATCAGAACAGTTGTTCAGTTACTCTAAACAAGCAACAAAACTGTAGCATTGTAACAAAATAATTTTGTAAAATATGCAAAAAAAAATACTCTTTGTGATATATCTGTACAGCAGCCCCAGATATTGATATTGTATCATCACATTAAACGATACGATACATCGATATTTTGATATTTTTGCACACCTGTAATCATTATGTTATAATTTAGACATTTTAAATCACAGTATTCATCTAAAATGACTTAAAGGGCCACTAAACACCAAAATCGCTTTTGTTCTACTGATTAACCGTGTAAATGTCTAAAATAGAAGTGTGTCTCTATCCCTGGCTTTATTTTGGCATTTTAGTGCATGTTTGTTAAAAATCTGACTTTTGGATTAAAGCCTCTTTATTTCGGCCTCAATTATGGTCAGAACATTAGAATTTTCAGGTTGGACTGACGACGGCCGATGTGTCAGATGCAGGTTAATACTTGACATGCGCAGCTACTGGCGTCTACGGGCTGTACGTGAGGAGCTCAGCCCCGCCCTGGCACCGCCATGTCCCGCAGTGTCTGGAGAAAAGGGGACATGGCGTGATCCGAGCACAAATGTCCACTCTGTTTCAAAGTCCGGAGCGCACTGGTCCACGCCGTGTTGGATTGTTGTGGCTGTGGGTCAGCTGTCAATCATTGCCAGACTCCGCCCCACACCCGCTCCCCCCAATCCGCCTGGCACCACCCAGTCTGGAGGATTATTCAGGTTTTGCTTAGGAGCAGAGTAAAGCTTCGGGAGGGGGTCTAATGGCTCTTTAATAAAAAAAAACAAACAAACAAAAAAACACAAGTGCACTGACTTCCATGTTAGAAAACTGTGCTGCCCAAAGGGAGCTGACGTCACCGTAAACGTCATCACAACATGATGCTGCTGAATCCTGCGTGTATCACAGATTAAGCAAATAAAACTGAAGAATGAAGTAAGTGCATATGCTGGGTGGGACGTGCGCTATGTTCAGACTGCAGCCTGAAGTGACCCAAATCCGATTTTTTGGCCTCTATGTTCCTGTATCTGATCTTTTAATGACAGTCTGAACGACCCAAATCTGTTTTTTTTCAAATGCGACCCAGGACACTTGGATATGTGCTCCTGAAACCAATACATATCTGATCTTTTGATGTGTGACTTCATTCTGAACGACCAGGTCACATTCATCCCACCTACACGATATTAACAAGTGACAAATGTACACAAACATTCTTCTCGTCATACGAAAATTGTTAATGAACTCCGTGTCACTGAAGTGAAGCACATCACCACTCACCACTCTTGGCTCCGTCTCCACATCCACACGTTCTTTCAACGGACGTCGCTGCCGCTGTCCCACAAAACACCACGGCCAAAAACCTCGTCCTTCTCCTTCTCCATCTCCTCCTTAAAACAAGTAAGTTGTTCATGTTCTGGCTCCGGTACGAGAGGAACTTTAAAATCTCCAGGTGCTCAATGCTGCGTCCATGTTTGGACAACTTCCTTAAAGACAGAGCACGCTCGCTGCGGTTGACGTCGTCGTGTCCTCCAGTGCGCAATTTTGGACAGTAGACAATTTTGGGCCATTTAATGTTCACACTGGAGATCACATACAAGTCACATTTAAATGGAAATGTGAATGACCTCGCAAAAACATCGGATTTCACAGAAAAAATCCAAATTGAGCATTAAAGCCCTGCAGTCTGAACATAGCCTAAGTGTTCAATGTCCCAAAGCCCTAAATTGAACTAAATGAACTCATCCTTTACCTAATTCTAAATTTAACCTGATAGCAAAATATATAAACATTTGCTCAAAATTATGAGAAAATCGAATGCTAAAATCTGCCTCTGTAATGAAAAGAGAGACAGAGAAGCTTTGTTGTCTGTTTCAGTAACACATTTTGAAGCACAATATATCTCCACAGACAAATGTAAACGATAAACAATAATACTGAAACTACTTTATGCCACTGACATAGTCCCAGTAAACATTGTTTTTTTTGTTTTTTTTAAACAGACAGTATCTTTAAAAAGCCTGAGGTGGCACAAAAATGGCAGACTTAACAAATAATATTTAGCCACAGCAGTTATTTATTCTATCCTCCACAGCTCAAATCAGTAAATATCAAGTCCCAAAATAGATATTGAATGATATGTCGATATGGTCATTATCATAACAGGACTAAGCAGGAGGCAGAATCCTATTATTGAAACCTAAATCAGAAGTCTAACTGTAGTGGTGTGTTATTGCAGAGGTTCTTGTGAGGGCAGCGGTGTGATGGACGGCTTATGTTATAATAATGTTTCTTCATCATCATCAGACATACCTGGATCTAAACTTGTGATGTCATGTGGGAATACAGAAAGTTCTCTACTGTGTTTTAAAACTCCACACATCTTCACTAGTATCATTTGGTTCAGTTCAGCACTGGAATTGTCTGTCTCTATTGAACTAAAGAGAAAAGGAGTTGTTCATTTGAAAACGACCGCTTCATGACATCACAAGGTGGAACATTCTGAGTTTTGGAGATGTAGACAGACTAATAATAAATTACTCAAACATGTGTGAATGAAACAAAACACAACCAAGTGTTTGATGAGGGAACAACATTTTCACATGGCTTAAAGTTCACAGGTCATGTTATAGGACTTTTTAAAGAGGTTTAGGTTTAGGCCACGAAAAGATTTGCAATGTTTTATGTTAAACAAAATGTAACATGTTTGTAGAGGTCTAGAGGGGGATAGCAGCTTTTACACAGAATAAGACCCCAGGGAGACACAGGGAGGGCATCTGACACACAGGGACATTTCAAAACATGTTTGTGGGGGTCTAAACTACAGGGATGGCAGACCAGATATTTCACAGCTACTGAAATAATTGGATTATTTTGCTAGTCTAATCGCAATCACCACATTTGATTTGATGTCACTTTAAAGTATCCATAAACTATTACTGTATAATATCTCTCTCACCTGAGTCACCTCGTTTGTTCAAAGCAAAGTCCACGTCCAAGAAGTCTTTGGAGACCTTCCTCTTACACACAGGGCAGCTCCTGGTCTTCTGCTGGGTCCAGGTCTGCTGGAGGCAGGTCCTGCAGAAGCTGTGGTGACAGCCCAGAGACACAGGCTCAGAGGAAGTGTCCAGACAAATGGGACAGGTCAGGAATGGTTTAAAGTCCACCTCTGCCATCTTAGACAGACCCACTCAGGACCAACGATCTCTCAGACTTAACCCACCACAACCCCAACCAGTCCAAAACTGACGCGGTTCCTTCCAAGTGAATGCTGCTGTTAAACAAAAACACTTTCTGTTGAAGAGACTATGCTGCTGGGCCAGTCTCACTGGGTCACATGACTCCTGTGGAATGAAACTCAGGAGAGACAGGTCCGTGACCTGGTTTATTGGCATACAGAGCATTCAGGTCATTCACAACATTCATAAAATTCAACATTCAAATAGGAAAACACTCATATAAAGCTCTCTCTGATTGGAACAATCTTCCCTCATTGATTCGCACATTAGCTTCTGTCCTTTCATTTAAAAATGCTCTGGTTCAGTATTTACAGAATCCGTGTCATTGTTTTTGTTGAATTGTGTTGTTCATCTTGTTGTATGTTGTGACTGTATTTGAACTCTGTCTTAGTTTTTGTTTAAATTTGATTTATTATGTGCATAACATTCAAGTGTGAGTGAGTGAGTGTGTGTGGTTTGTTGATTTTTTATTTTTTTTTTTAATGTATGTGCTCTACTGTGTGCCCTCTTGTATCTGTCTTCTGCTGTTGGAACTATGAGGAGCCTCGAAAACGAGATGGCGAGACATCTCAAGGGGCTTATCCTCCAAACACATACATTCATTTTAATAAAAAGAAGCAGAGACCAGACTCACTTTATGTGTCCCTGAGGTGCAGTGTAAGTACATAGAGCACTAAAATACAATTATAAGAGAGAAGCTCAAACAAACGTCTCAGTGCAGCTCAACAGGTCCAGTCATCAGATTCAGTGTGAGGACAGTTTGAGTAAAAGCCCTCAGGACTAAAGTGTCCAACAGAAGAGCTCTGTCTCCTAAGCCTCTCACTCCGCTCTGGTGTCTGGGTCAGTGAAGTGTTTCCTCTGGAACATCTTCTGCCATTTGGTGTTAAAGTCTGTTGCACTGTGCCAACATCTGTGCCATTTCAGTGCAGCTAAAGCCTCCCTCAACACACAGGCCTGTGCTCTTCAGAAGACTCTATAAAACCTCATTCACACAGAGATTGGGACATGCAGACCACTACATTCAAGTGATGTGAGTGTGGCATCTGGGTGAAAGAAAGTCCACTAAACTTTGATGAAATTTGATTTGAAAGAATCTGTGTATCATTCATTCATTTGTTTTTCAATATAAAACCAAAAATAAGAAAATGAAAAAAACAACAGTTTTCTTCATTATTGTCACCAAAACCAAAATGAAAAAAAAAAAAACAGATAATGATTTGTTTTTTCAGTTTTCGATTTTGTGTTTAAATGAAGAATGGAAAAAAAAAACAGATAACGGCCGTTTCCCGTTTACGTGACTTCCGTGACTGCGATGTCGGACTTTTGCACTACAGACTGAACCAGGACTGATCCAGGTCTGGGACCAGAGCAAACTCCAAGCCTCTGCAGGGTCCGAGCCTCAGCTTCGAGCTGAGGCCTGGTCCTGCTCTCGTCTCGGTCTGGTCCCGGTCTTGTCCCGGTCTGGATCAGTGCTGGTTCAGTCTGTATGCGGTGCAAAAGTCCGACATCGCAGTCATGGAAGTCACGTAAACGGGAAACGGCCGTTATTCGTTTTTTCCATTTTTCATTTAAACACAAAATCGAAAAATGAAAAAAAACAACAACAAAAAAAAAAGACAAATAATGGAGAAAATTGTTGTTTTATCGTTTTCTTATTTTTGCTTTTATATTGAAAAGCAAATGAACGAATGATACACGGATTTGAAAGTCTCAAAACTCAAGCATTTTTAATTTTTGTATTTTCTTTAAATTAAGCAGCACATTTTGAGGAGCCTGTGATCAATGCGAGCACAGTCCTGTTTAGGAGTTTGATTTTGAATAAAAAGGTGAGAGGGACTGTAATTGTAATTTGTCACTGTAATTTGATGTCTGACAGACTTGTTTAACAGCACAAATCAGCTCACCTTTCTGCTCAGACTGTGTCACAATAAAGCTCATATTAAGTTTTAACTTGAATAAGACAGCTTCAGATTGTCAGTTAGCTTCACACTCCCAGGGACATCAGCTGCATAATTGGTAATTGGTACTTTTCAGATTCTAGAATGTGATGAAATCTCCATTGAACCTGGTCATTTCTACGAGGGACTAGAGCCAAGAGTCACTGTATTACAACACAAACCTGCAGTCTTTGACCTCCCCTGTCTGTGTTAAATATAATTGACTTGGATAATGTTGTGATGTCACCTGAAGCACAGCGACACACACACACACACACCTCCCATACAACTGTGGCTCTCAAACTTTTTCCCCAGTTTCAAATATTATGCAAAAACAGACCTGGAATTGTGTTTTGTTTCAGTCATATGTTTGTGTAACCCTTTAGTTTATTTTAATTTGTCTGTTTACCTTGTGATGTCATGTGGTGGTAGCTTTGGTAACACTTTATAATAACTACACCTTATTTAGCCTTCATAAAGCATGAACAAAGACTTAATTAATAATGAACAAAGACTTAAGTAATAATGATTCACGCTTAGTAACTACTTAATTACCTACACTTAACTTGCACTTAATTCACTTGTGCTGTGAATAGTTAGTTATTTCATACTTAATTACTCATGAACTAACCATTTGTGTGAGCATTTGTAAATGCATATTTAAGTACAAATTTGGGCATTTATTACTGATTAGTAAGTTATGAGAGAATGATTTACTAATAATGCAATGCAATGATCATTCCGGCAGTGTTTATCTGCCAGTGACTGCAGTTGACAGCCAGAGCACGATCAAAGCTCTGCAGGACTGTCTCAGGGACGTACAGACCTGGCTGAGCGCAAACTGAACTGAATCTAAATCATAAAAAAAAAAAAAAAACAAGATTGTGGTGTTTGGGCAAACTAACCCACTGCTTGAACAGGACAGTGTGATTGTTCCTCTGTCTTCCTGTTGTCTCCTGCAGTGAGGAATCTTGGAGTAATTGTGGACTCCATGTTCAAACTGGACAAGCATGTTAGCTCTGTGATTAAGTCCATCTTCTTTCAGTTAACCCTTTCAGGCTCAAATTAAGTTTTAGTAACAGGAAAAATCAGATATTTGGGGAAAATGATCATATGGGGTAGTAATATACAATCCTGACTTTTTTTGAGCGAGACCTTCACATCCAATGTGTTCTGGGATGTTGTAGATTTGCAGTGTGGTAAATGAACACTGAAGACTGAAAATGATATGAACACTAACTTTATGTGTAAACCACTTTTCATAACAATGAAAACGTAAAGCCCAGTGTAACAGCTTTACAGTGGCAGGACAACATCACTTTTTCGTGTGGTTCTCCAAGAAACAATTGTTGTCCTTTGTAAAGCACAAAAGTACTTTGCACTTCTGGCAGGTCGTTTGTGTGGAGCCATTCTTGCACAGTCTGCATCGTCCATGTTTATCAGCATGGATGGGAAAAAGGCTCCTGAGTAAAAAAGCCACATAAAACATGGATGTGGAAGTAAATAGGTAATTGGCATTTATGCAACCCGACCTCCCACGGGCAGAGTTTGAAAAAGCGATCCACGCTTTTGTAACATCACACCTGGACTATTGTCATTCTTTGTATGTCGTGTTAGACCAGGGCTCCTGCAGCACTTACAACATGTCCAGCTCGTCTGCTGACAAATACTAAGAAATGTGAACACATCACACCTCTGCTGTGTGACCTGCACTGGCTTCTGTCTTATATCAGGTGCAATTTAAAATGTTATTGTGTTCAAATGTTTGCACTCCATGGGTCCAGTCTATTTGAGGGAGTCACTGCAGCTCTGTCCTCTGCCCAGAGCCTGAGATCAGACCAGCTCCTGTTGGTCGAGCCCAAAACTAGACTCAAGACGAGAGGTGACAGAGACTTTTTCTGTGGCAGCGGCCAGACTGTGGAACAACCTTCCTCTTCCAGTCAGATCCTCTCAGTCTGTAACACAGTTTAAGACCAGACTGAAAACTCACCTCTTCTCCCTGGTGTTTAGTACGAGCAAGTCAGGTTATCTTGGTGTTTTTAATGTAGTTTTCACATGTTTTCTGTATATATGTGTTTGTAACTGTTTCTTCTATGTTGTTGACTTGTATGTGAAGCACTTTGGTCAGCTGAAGTTGTTTTAAATGTGCTATATATATACAATTTAATGAATTTAATTGAAAAGTTAGTTAAGTCTTTTTGAGAGCTTCTAAAGTGAAGACTAAATGGTTAGTTCATGAGTAACTTAGTAACTATTTACAGCACAGGCGAATTAAGTGCAAGTTAAGTGGTAATTAAGGTAGTAATGAAGTAGGAAATTCCAGAGCTGAAATCATCCACATGTTCCTAAATAAAACACAACTCCAGGTCTGTGTGTGATGTGTAAAAGAGATTGGAAAACAGCCCTTTAAACTGTAAATGTTCCTTATACCATGTCTGGTTTGTGTTTTTGTCCAGCTGCACATCGCCATCAGCAAAACCAGCGCTCGGGTCGTGATCGACTGCAAATCTGTCACGGAGAAAAGCATCAACGCCGCAGGAAACATCAGCACAGACGGAGTGGAGGTCCTGGGGAGGAGGGTGCGCTCCAGGGACAACAGGGACACCTCTGCTACGGTGAGGACTCCGGGAAGGGAGGAGGAGGAGAGGAGAGGAGGAGAGAAGAGGGGATGAGGAAAGAGGAGAGAGAGGAAAAGGACAAGAGAGGAGAGGAGGAGAGAAGGGGGGATGAGGAAAGAAGAGAGAGAGGAGGAGTGAGTGGAGGAGGAGAAGAGGATGTCCAAGGAAAACTGTGCTTATGTAAGGATTTTGTGAAGGGAGGAGGAGGAGAGGAACAGGAGAGGAGGAGGTGGCGAGAGAAGGATGAACAGGAGAGGAGGAGAGGAACAGGGAAGGAGGAGAGGAACAGGAGAGGAGGAGGAGGAGAGGAGGAGAGAAGGGGGGATGAGGAAAGAGGAGAGAGAGGAGGAGGAGTAGAGGAGGTCCAAGGAAAACTCTGATTACGTAAGGACTTTGTGAAGGGAGGAGGAGGAGGGAGAGGAGGAGGAGAGGAACAGGGAAGAAGGGGAGGAACAGGAGAGGAGGAGGAGAGGAAGAGGAGAGGAGGAGAGGAACAGGAGATGAACAGGAGAGGAGGAGGAGAGGAATAGAGGAGGAGGAGGAGGAGGGAGATGTCTTATCACCATCAGATCTGACTTAACAGCACAAAACTGTGGAAGACATAGACAGAAAGGACCACACTGCTCTGTCAGGTATTGTCTGTAATAGTCAGACTTGGGGACTTGCAAGTCGTGACTTGGACTCGAGTCAAACTTGAGTGACTATTTTTAAGCCTTCACCGCAAAAAAACTATATCTAAGTTAAAATAAAATGACTTAAATTAAGAACATTTGACTTTATTTGAGTCGATTCAACTTGACAAGTAAAATGATCTACCAATGGAATAAGCGTGTTTTTCTTCATCCAAGCAATATTTGATTTTGTTTATTTTAGGTGCAAAAGTTGTAGTTTTTTCTTATTTTAAGAGTAGCAAGTTGTGTTTTCATATTTTAATCACAGAAAGTCTTGTTCCACTGGCAGATCATTTTACTTGTCAAGTGAAATTTACTGAAATCATAATAAAACTTTCTTAATTCAAGTCATCTTAACTTGGATAGATTTTTTTTTTACGGTGTTGAGACTTGCCTTGATAAAATGGACTAAGACTTGGAAGATGACTTGGACTTGAAGGTCAGTGACACGGGACTTGACTCGGACTTGAGCCCTGTCACTTGAGACTCGATGCTTCTCCTAGAAAATATATGTTTTAGGAAATGCTTTTCTCTTTACAGTTGATAAATTTTTGATGAACAAACTGGAACATCTTTATTTGTTACTTTGGTTGAACTGAAGTACTGTGAGATGGTATCCTCAAATGTACTACAGTCATATACAGTACAATACAGTCATATACAGTACAATACAGTCATATACAGTACAATACAGTCATAGGCAAGGCAAGGCAAGTTTATTTGTATAGCACAATTCATACACAAAGTGCTTTACAGAATAAGAAATACATTAAAATCATAATAAAAACAAATAAAAACATAAATAATCATGAAGATTAAAATTAAAAAAGAGAGACATAAATTGGAGAGAAGAGTGTGGAATGAAAACATATACATATACAGTACAATACAGTCATATACAGTACAATACAGTAGAACAGAACTACATAGACCATGATCTTTCCATTTTGGTGCAGACTACATGACAAAATAACTGTTATTAAGCATGTTTAAATCTGAATGATTTCTTCTCACTAAGAATTTGCATTTGTACAACTCTTATTTAAATACTCACTCATATATGAACATACCATGATTTTTAAGTACAGTTTAGTTTAAAAGTCATATCTATTACAAAAATCGAAGCTGCTGTATTTGGTACTTTGGTTTAAGGACTTGAAATGGCTCAAAGAAGATGACTTGGACTTGACTTGGACTTATAGGTTAGTAACTCAAGATTTGACTTGGATTTGCCTGTCTTTGACTTGGGACTTGACTCGGACTTGAGGTTAAAGACTTCAGATTTACTTGAGACTTGCAAAACAATGACTTGGTTCCACCTCTGGTCATTGTAATGTGTTGGAGCATGCATCTTTTTTACTTTTCTTAATACTGCTGTTGTTGTGTGTTGAGGATTTCATGAAGAGTTTTTGTGTTGTGTTCCAGTTTGAGCTGCAGAGTTTTGACATCGTGTGCAGCACGTCCTGGGCCAACAGAGACAAGTGCTGTGAGCTGCCAGGCCTGGTGAGCACCTCTCCCCCACATGCTCCTACACTGTCACTGCTGTAACCCTGTTCTAATGTGAGGAAATGTCCCACACTGAGGCTTTAACCCTGTTCTAATGTGAGGAAATGTCCCACACTGAGGCTTTAACCCTGTTCTAATGTGAGGAAATGTCCCACACTGAGGCTTTAACCCTGTTCTAATGTGAGGAAATGTCCCACACTGAGGCTTTAACCCTGTTCTAATGTGAGGAAATGTCCCACACTGAGGCTTTAACCCTGTTCTAATGTGAGGAAATGTCCCACACTGAGGCTTTAACCCTGTTCTAATGTGAGGAAATGTCCCACACTGAAGCTTTAACCCTGTTCTAATGTGAGGAAATGTCCCACACTGAGCTTTAACCCTGTTCTAATGTGAGGAAATGTCCCACACTGAGGCTTTAACCCTGTTCTAATGTGAGGAAATGTCCCACACTGAGGCTTTAACCCTGTTCTAATGTGAGGAAATGTCCCACACTGGGGCTTTAACCCTGTTCTAATGTGAGGAAATGTCCCACACTGAAGCTTTAACCCTGTTCTAATGTGAGGAAATGTCCCACACTGAGGCTTTAACCCTGTTCTAATGTGAGGAAATGCCCCTCAGTGGGGCTTTAACGAACACAAATTATGCAAAATGAGCTTTTGTCAATGCTTTTTATGATTCTTTCATCAGAAACAGCTGGAGTTGTATGCAGTGTTCTTCACACTTGTTTATTATAAACAGGCAGGAAAACAAGCAAACAGTATTCATAAAGATTAGGGATGTAACAATAACTGGAACATCAGGATATCGTATCATCAAAGGTTTCACAATAATATCGAGGTACCAGTCTCTTCACTTAAATGAATAGTTTTTGTGTGGCAATAGCTAAAAATAACAGAAAGGAACTACATAGACCATGATCCTTTGCTCTGTTTCAGGGCAAACTGCATGAAGAAATAAAAGTTCGAAGCACTTTTAAATCTTAGTTCTTTGAATTAAGTCTTGTAAGGCATTTTAAGAGGAAAAAGTAGAATATTCACAGTTTTGTTCACCTCCACAAAATATCGCAATAAATATCGAACCGAGACATTTGGATACCGTTACATCCCTTCATAAAGAATAAAGATTACATGAAACATGATTCAGACTGATGACAACAAACAAAAATGAACAAATACAGATTCATAAAAAAGATGTTAAACTAATTTGTTTTCTGTATTACAAAATATGTTTTTACACAAAAGAATAAAAAAAAAAAAAAAGACTTCTGTGATTTTATGGTTAACTAAATATATATTATTATAAACCAGTATTTGAAAAAAAAATAAAATAAAATGTTATCCTGATCAAACCGAGTTGTTTTATTCGTTACTCTTTGCCTCAGAAATGTGTCCTTACATCTGTCATTGTTGATATGAATTCACTGTGAATATGACTGAACTGGACGCCTCCTGGTTATGTGGAACAGAGTCACCTGCAGGATACTTAGATCACCTGAAGGGATTGTATCAACTACCAGACAATATTCACATCTGTTTTCATCTATTCAAACTAATACAATGTTATTTTTGATCCTTTTGTCACAGTAAAGAGTTTTATTCTTATATTTTATGTTTGTATTGTATTGTTTCAAATATAATTGTACTTTCTGGTTGGACACGGGCTGCAGATGTGACATAAGTAGAGGTAATTCCATAACTGTTGCTTTTAATACATATAAATGACATCACTTTTATTGAGTTAAATGAAGATTTTAACTGTTAGAAAAAGTTCATCCTTGTGCATAATTTGCTTTTCATTTTGGATGGATGTTTTTGACTTTTCTTCACTGCCATAGAACTGATGTAAAACTATAAATGCACTTTAATGAATCTGTCTATATAATGTAGTTTACACAAAGCTCATGAATCATTTGTTCATCTCAAACTGGTCTTTGTGTTCAGAGGAAGGAGGTGGACTGTCCAGCCATGCCCAAAGCCTGCACCTGCACCCAGGACAGCAAAGGCCCCCCAGGACCCCCGGGACCTCCAGTGAGACCCATACCCCCACCCACACAGCACCCACACCACAAACACAGCATCCATACACTACCCATACACCCACAGAGCACCCATACACCACCCATGAACCACCTATACCCCCACCCACACAGCACCCACACCACAAACACAGCATCCATACACTACCCATACACCCACAGAGCACCCATACACCACCCATGAACCACCTATACCCCCACCCACACAGCACCCACACCACAAACACAGCATCCATACACTACCCATACACCCACAGAGCACCCATACACCAACCACCCATGAACCACCTATACCCCCACCCACACAGCACCCACACCACAAACACAGCATCCATACACTACCCATACACCCACAGAGCACCCATACACCACCCATGAACCACCTATACACCCACCCACACCGCACCCACACAGCACCCACACCACATACACAGCATCCATACACTACCCATACACCCACAGAGCACCCATACACCACCCATGAACCACCTATACCCCCCCACACAGCACCCACACAGCACCCACACAGCACCCACACCACAGACACAGCATTCATACATTACCCATACACCCACACAGCACCCATACACCCACCCATTAACCACCTATACACCCACCCACACCGCACCCACACAGCACCCACACCACATACACAGCATCCGTACACCCACACAGTCCCCATACACCACCCATGTACCACCCACTCACCCACCCACATGGCACCCACACAACACCCACATCACAAACACAGCATTCATACACTACCCATACACCCACACAGCACCAGTATACCACCCGTGAACCACCCATACACCCTCCCACACAGCACTTACATCATAGACACAACATCCATACACCGCCCACGAACCACCCATACACCCACCCATACGGCACCCACACCACAGATACAGCAACCAAACACCACCCAGGGCCCCCAGGACATCCAGTGAGATCCATACCCCCACCCACACAGCACCCACAAAGCACCCAGACACCACCCATACACCCATCCACAATGCATATATATATATATATATATATATATATATATATATATATATATATATATATATATATATATATATATATATATATATATAAACTTTTCAGAATGATGGAAAATTAGGAACAGTGCCATAGTGATTAACAAATTAAAACACAATACAATATATTTTAAATGGGCAAAAGTCCTCAACATGCTGCATATAAGAGACACTCCAGTTTTAAAGTATTTGTACAGTTTTATCTTTAATAGTCCCAAATTATGCAGAATTGACTGAAATTTAAGCCATGTTATAACACTGTTACCTCCTCAGAAACATACCTGGAGATGTGTTTTGTTTCATTTCATGTTTGAACAACCTTTAGTTTTAGTATTGGTTTGTGTACATCTCCAAAGCTCAAAATGCTCTGTTCCACCTTGTGATGTCCTGTAATGGTTTTTAAGTTTGAGTATTGAAGTAATGAAGGTGTGTGGCGTATGAGTTTAAAAGCACAGTGGAGCACTTGCTGTATTACCGCATGACATCACAAGGTGGAACAGAGTGTTTTCTGTTTGAGAGAAGAACTCAGCCTAACTGTGCAGGGTTTGTGTGTTAAATGTGTGTGAATGAAACAAAACACACTCCAAGTCTGTTTGTGATGAGGAAACATTAGAATAGAGATCAGGTAATGGTGTGGGCATCAGGGGCACCAAACTGAAATGGTTCCAGTTCTATTCAACAGACAGGACCTCTTCTGTTCAGTTAGGGCAGTTCACCTCTGTGGTGTCTGAGCTAAAGTGCAGTGTGCCCCAAGGAAGTATATTGGGCCCTGTTTTATTTGGCCTTCATATGCTTCCTTTGGGATCAGTATTTGAGAGGCACAATTTTACTTGTCACTGCTATGCTGCTGATCTACCTGCCACTTCAGACCAGCTGCTCTTTCCAAGCACTGGTGGATTACGTAAAGTTGTTTCAGGAATGGATGCAGTCAAACGTTGTGGGTTTGAATAAACAGAAAACAGTAATCATGTGCAGTAGGTCCTCTCAGCTCCTATGAAAAGGCATTTTCTAGAAATCTTGGTGGTGTAATTTTACATTTGAAAAGCAAGTGAGTAAGTAGTTCTTAATCGACTTTTTATCAGTTAAGGGTTTTGAGCAAAATCAAATTGTACATTCCACATCTGCACTTTGAATAGGCCATACATGCATGTGTGACCTCACAGCTCGATGACTGCAAGTGTTTGTGTGCTGCACTGACCAGGCCCAGCTCAGCCGCCTGCAACCAAGGGACCACATCACACTTACACTTACATCCTGCACTCGCTCCATGGACAGTTTAGAATCCATTTTAAAATTTGAATGATTGTTTTAAAGTGTCTTAATGCCGTCCTGACACCTTCCTATTCATTTGAACTCCTCCTCATTATTATTATCATTATTATTATTATTAGTAGTAGTAGTAGTAGTAGTTTGTTTTGCTTACTGTATGTTTTTATTTCACTGTAAATGTTGTTCAGCACTTTGGTAAGCTTTGAATGTTTTAAATGTACTATACAAATACATTTATTTATTTATTTATTTATTTATTTAATGAGACAGGGACAGTGCACAATTTACATGAAGATGCATTGTACCAGGTTGTAGCACCAGTGCTGATTTCCACCTGTCGTCCCTGGGCAGGTCCATTTATTGATTGTATTTAATTGACCTTAACTATCAGCTGTTCTACATTCTACATTTGATTTGATGTAATAATATGAGCCCTTTAAAACCACAGGCACTGTCCAAAACTCTAAAAAGAGCATGGCATTAATACGCCACAGGAATGTCACATGGTTATGGTTTAATCTTTAACAATAGAAACATGTCATATTAATACTGTTTTGTGATTGACAGGGAGGTCCTGGCATCAGAGGAGCCCGAGGAGACAGAGGAGAGCCCGGCCCAGTGGTAAGAGAACTAAACCAGGATTAAACCAGAACTAAACCAGGTTTAAACAATGACTAAACCAGGACTAAACAAAGACTAACTGGGACAATATATATGGTACAGAGATGGGACAGTGAGTATATGGTGCAGAGGAGCGTGGTGCAGAGGAGAACTCTTATTGGATGTGTTTCTCGCAGAGTCCCCGCTTGAGTACGTTGTCTGCTTCGTCGGTGTAGTTCCAGGATCCTCCCTTCGTTATAAACGCAGCTGATCCGTGTTTGACTTCACCTGGCCTAACTCCTTTTTCCAGACGCTGTCAAAACCACAAACAAACCAGTCAGGACGGAAAACTGAAAGGGCACATATTATATTATTATAATGATTATTTTCAGATTCATGTTATAATGTTTTTTCCTCATCCAAAACATACCTGGAGTTGTGTTTTGTTTGCTCATAAATATTCAGCTGCATGATGCAAAACTGTACACAACAACAGGACAAACCTGAGTTGATGTGCAGTAGTTTCATGAGTGGGACGCACGCTGATTGTGTTGTG
Organism: Boleophthalmus pectinirostris; assembly: GCF_026225935.1. Lineage (NCBI taxonomy): Eukaryota > Metazoa > Chordata > Actinopteri > Gobiiformes > Gobiidae > Boleophthalmus > Boleophthalmus pectinirostris. The sequence continues at coordinate 1,407,164 of NW_026571175.1, forward strand.
ATATGAAGGGGAAGTGACTTAATATGGGGAGCAAAGGTAAGAAGTGTCAAAACGAAAGTGAAACTTATGAAACATGTTCATATGTCAGAAAATATATCATTTTCAAAACCATAAAAGGTAACATGGCGATCTAAATATGTGATGCTGCAGTTATAGTGATTTCAGAGTCAGCATCACAAAGTGGTGCTACTGAGTAGGTGCCACGTCCCATAAGATGAAGATGAAAAGTTTGTGAAGCTGATCCCAAACAAAGAAGGAGAAGGAGGAGAAGTTTTGAGATTTCTCCTTTGCAAAATGGTAAATTGCCCATAGAGTTATATGTCTATAGAGATTTACTTGAAACTGAAGTCCACACCGTTGACCCATTTCCAGTCTCCTTGGTGGCGGTGCAGTCCGATCCATAGGTCCTCCTCAACCAACTTCCCTAAATACAACTGAAAGACAAATCACATTTAGGATTGAGTTGCACTGTGTAACTTTTCTGGAAAGAGTCTAGCACCAGTTTGTCTCCATGGAGATACAGGTGGAAATCCTGCATGTTTATGTGAGGGGGATCTCCTCTGTACAGATCTGACATGTATCCTGGTGGTGTCCATGGTGGTTTAATACTTTAATGGAAACTAATACTACAGCAAGAAGGTTCCATCCCTTGGCTCTGTGTAGGCTGAGTGTAGACTGAGTGTAGACTGTGTGTAGGATACGTGAACTCTGTGTAAGCTGTGTGTAGGATGTGTGTAGACTGTGTGTAGGCTGAGTGTAAACTGTGTGTAGGATACGTGAACTCTGAGTGTAGACTGAGTGTAAACTGTGTGGAGGCTATGTTTAGGATGACTGTAGGAGGTGTGTGAGCTGCGTGTAGACTGTGTGTAGGATGCGTATAGGGTGTGTGTAGACTGTGTGTAAACTGTGTGTAGACTGTGTGTAAACTGTGTGTAGACTGTGTGTAAACTGTGTGTAGACTGTGTGTAAACTGTGTGTAGACTGTGTGTAGACTGTGTGTAGACTGTGTGTAAACTGTGTGTAGACTGTGTGTAAACTGTGTGTAGACTGTGTGTAAACTGTGTGTAGACTGTGTGTAGACTGTGTGTAGACTGTGTGTAAACTGTGTGTAGACTGTGTGTAAACTGTGTGTAGACTGTGTGTAAACTGTGTGTAGACTGTGTGTAAACTGTGTGTAGACTGTGTGTAGACTGTGTGTAGACTGTGTGTAAACTGTGTGTAGACTGTGTGTAAACGGTGTGTAGGCTGGGTGTAGGCTGGGTATAGGCTGGGTATAGGCTGGGAGCAGGCCTCACCGATTTCTCTTGGTTGTTAATCACTGTCAGATTGGCCCCGATCTTCTCACACTCGTTTTGGCTCTGCTTCCAGCTCTTCGGACACAAAGACACAAAGAACGAGCTGTTCCCGGCGTAGAACTGGCGCTCAGGGCTTGGGCCTGGCACAACACACACCATGATAAATGGACTTTTACATCTAAACAGGCTTCTTCAGTGTCACTGACTCTGTGCACAACAGCCACCTCACTGGTACCTCACTGGTACCTCACTGGTACCTCACTGGTACCTCACTGGTACCTCACTGGTACCTCACTGGTACCTCACTGGTACCTCACTGCGTCCTGTGCAGTGTGATCTCAGAGGTTTTAGCAGATCAAATGAATACACACACTTGAAGGTGAAGCCGTGGACAGGCAGCTTCAGGCGGGTGGGACATCCTCTGATCAGAACGGGGAACGTTTGAATAACTCAGCGGTTTATAAAATTTCAGAAACAGACTTTAAATAAAATGATAAGTCTTGTGGTCATTAGTTTACACGTAGTTGACCCAGTAAGCTTTCAGACTTTTAATTTGAGCTGTCATTCAATTAAAATATGTCATTGTATTTAATCTCATCAATGTCATAGTTAAGTCTCTCCTGCGGCCCCTCCGTAGGTTTGTGGATGTGGTGGCGGCGCAGGGGAGTGGGGACAGCCAGAGGAGAGAGGCCACGGCGCTTCTGTTGCTGTCCGCAGTCCTTGTCGGGGTGGTCATGGTGGTTTCGCTGTATGTTTTAGCGTGGATTTAGTTTTGTGTTTTCCTCGTGTGGGTCAGTGTGTGCGCAGGGCTTG
>NW_026571175.1:1414271-1435500 GCF_026225935.1 Boleophthalmus pectinirostris
CTGGAGCAACCGGACAAAGAGTGAGTCTGTTTAAATCATTACAAACGTTTAAATATTGTCTTTTAATGTGAAGGTAATATGAAAAATCTACTTTGAGGACCTTTCTACCTGCCATGCCTGTAGAGGTTTTAGATCTATCCATGCTGAGTAATATAGTGATCTCTCCTGAGCCCTATTCACACCTCCTTAGCTGTATAAGCCTGTACAAGGCTCCACCCACAAGCCTAACCCATGCTCTCATATGACAGTTCTCCTAAATATACAAAAAACATGACAAAAAACTGTACACAACAACTTGACAAACCTGATGTGATGTGCAGGAGTGTCATTAGAGGACGCACACTGATTGTGTTGTGATAGTGCTCTGAAAAGGGAGTGACTTGGCTCTTTGGTTTCTTCTAAACAAGCCAGTATGGTGATGTAAATATGTTATGCGTTTGTTAATACCCCACAAAAGTATAATATCCTCTTTAAGGATGTTTTGTTCATACATCTGATGTCCCACTTTCTATGTCTGTTACAGAAGAAGGAAAAGGACATAGAACAGTAGAAATGTTTAACTGTGATGGATTATTCTAGCCTGAAGCATGTCTTTAAAAATTAAAGGTCCCATATTATTTTTATTTTCTGATCTGTGTTTTTGTAGAGGTGAAGATGGTTTACTAGTTTTAGCCCCTGGCTGCCAAGTCTTTTACAGGTTTCCCCAACTCGTGTCTCCACAAACGAGCCCAAAATATTGAGTTTTAGCGTCTTTACTGGCCCCTAGAACCATCCATTTCATCTACATAAAAACAATTCCATTTGACACAGTAAGAAACAGTGGCCCTCATGACGTAGCAGCCACTGGATCACCTTTTCTGTCAATTTATAGGGAAACAGGCACCGGCACATAAGGCCCATTGTGCCACCTTCTGGTTAGGAGGAGAGGAACATTTTCACTCCTACAGTTCTAATGTTGTTTCCTCATCACAAACAGACCTGGAGTTGTGTTGAGTCAGTGAGTGTTGAGCTTTTATTCACACCCTGTATTCCTCTCTCACCTTGAAACAATCACCTTGTAATATCATGTATCATGTCAATGTAGTAATACAGGAAGTGCTCCACTGTGTTTTTAAACTCCATGCACCTTCACTAGAATGATTTTGGATTCTGGGATTAGATTGGCATTACCAGCCTCCCAGTACTAAAGGTAAAAGGAGCTGTTCACATGAAAACTACAGCTTTATGACATCACACAGTGGAATGGAGCATGCTGAGCTTTGGAGATGTAGACAGACTAAAAATAAAGAATTACTCAAACAATGAAACAAAACACAACAGTGGTTTGGTTTGTTTGAGTGAAATGTCGGGGACAGATCCGGTTCTAACAAAACAAACTCACCATAAGACAGTTTTATAACTAGTTTCTTTTGTTTTGTATTAAGATTTATAAATATTAAGGTTAATTTGTATTAGTAGTTAAAAGTGCTTGTTATTTTCCAGGGGCTTCCTGGAAAAGATGGGCCTCCAGGAAGACAGGGACCTCCAGGAACCATCGTGAGTACTCCACTCCTCTGACCCTCTACTCTGTTTCTTTGACCCTCTCACCTTCCTCCTCTGTTCCTCTGACCATCTGCTCCACTTTTACTTTTACAGTTTGGTAAACAACCTTTATACCTGTTGCTATCCAGATCTTAAATCTGGACTCAGTGCTGTTTGGTATAAACATGTGTTCTTAATCTAACATGTGTAATATTTTAACCTCTTTGTTTAGTTTGTTGGGATTCACTTTCTGAAGTTATAAGAACCCTTAAATTGTCCACAGTCAATACAAACCAAGCACATCTGTATAGTGTGCTAGTGCAGCCTGTAGTGGGACGTCTGGTATTACACTGAACTCAGTGTTTTTCCACTGAGCTGTGTACTGTATACACACCAGTACAGCAAAGCTCTAAGATGAACTGAGATCAAATCACTTTAAGGCACCAGTTTCTTTTGATAACTGTAGTGTTTCAAATTAAATACAAAGTCTTTGGCCTTGTCTTGAAATTGTTCTGTGCAAAACCAATTTGAAGATCGTTCTTAATGGCAGCAAAACTTCAATGTGCTTTGTAATTTCAGTCCACAGTCTCTGGAGGGCAGTGCAGTATTTCTTATTGATTTTAAACTTCTTGTTTGCTCACATCTTTATCCGTCTGTCTGTGTGTTTTTAGGGGACTCCCGGAGCTCCAGGGGCCCCAGGAACCTCAGGCCCCTCAGGCAAACAGGGAGAGCTGGGTCCCCCGGTAAAAAGCATGAATGGGTTTGAACTTTTATAAACAAACCAGTAACTTCTTGTACTGAATATTTTGTGTCTGTTTCAGGGTGTTCCAGGAAGCAAAGGAGAGAAGGGAGAGCGGGTAAGACCACAGACTGTAAACTAGCACCTCTGAACACCGCTGAGCCGCTGCCTTCCAAACAGGAAGTGAGCTTTGGACACATCGACTTCCTATTCAAAAAGCAGGGCCCGTCTAACTGCTCATGTCAGGCTCGTCATTCTGAAACATTAAAATATTTATTTTGCTATTTTGTCCCTAAATTAAGACATGCACATTAATAACAGACAAATCAAGTGTCGTCTTCCCCTCAGGTCGATCCTGCTGCCTTCAGCAACAGGTTGGATCAACAGTTGCCACATTTACATGAGAGCTTTAATTCTAAAAAAATAAATAAATAATAATAATTCTGTATAAAATTGAATTCTGCCTTAAAAAGACCATGTAAAAACTTATTTCCAACTGAAAATGATTATTCAGAATTAAAATTAATTTGGACATAACTCGGTGGATTATTCAGATTTTAAAGCCGAATTTAATTCATTTATTCTTGGATCATGTTTCATGTTTATTCTTCTTAAAAATAATGTCGGTGGTTTGGCGCATGCTCGTTGTGTCGCCCTTCTGATGTGATCCGGACGATCCGACGCCACCAGTCCTGACTTCGGACATTCATTCACGTCTCTTTGGATTTGTGAGCGGGATGTGGGAGTGGACTGAGGTAGAGCAGCCTCACACTCAGTTTGTCTTCTTCCTCCTTCTCCGACACTCTTCTCTTCTCCTCCTCAGCTGACAGACGTAAAGTGTGATGAGAGAATTCAGCTGCTGCACAATTATCATCAGAACCATTGCAGAAAATTTTGGATCATATACAAAGTAGGAAAAAAACTGAGGCAATCAAAAAGTACAAAAACCTGTTTTGCCCTGATGAAGGCCGAAGGGCCAAAACGCGTTGGCGTATTTTAACTTAATCTGCCATGTGGTATTAAAGGCTTTTAATTATTTTGTACTTTTTGAGTGCCTCAGTTTTTTTCCTACTTTGTATTTGAGACTGGTCCCTACACTGAAGAGCACCAAAAGAACAATTCTGCGCATTTTTTGCATATCCAAGTAGCACTCCTGCCCCCAAAGCCTTGCAAATTTTGGATCGTGTTTGTGTCCGTGGAGTAACGACAAACCAAGATGACAGAAAAGCAGCTGAAGTGTAAATACATTGGTGTCTTTGTCCAATCAGAACCTTCCCCACCCCCAGACTTTGAGCGGAATTAAATAAAGACGATTTAATGTGTTTTCCATGTAAACCTCAAGTCAGAATTATTACTTCCATGTAAACTCCAAGGAGAATATTTTAATTCTGAACTATTTAATTCAGAATAATTAATTCAGAATTTAAAACATCATGTAAACGTGGCCAGTGTTGTTAAGTGCCCCTTCTGGTGCGGGTGGAAAGGGGCCTTTCTTGTGCTCCTGGATGTCCAAATCTAGAACTTAATCCGAATGATCCACTCTAGATCCACCCTACCTGCGAGCCTCGATTGTCTTATTCCCAGTTCCAGCTGGGGGCCATTCTGTTTTCACTGAATCTGTCTGTGGCTGTGCATGTTTCAGGGGGACCTCCAGTCCACCTCCTCAGTTCAGGAGATCGCCCGCCAGGTCTGTGAGCAGCTCATCCAGAGTGAGTGCTACACTCTACTGTACATGTGAGAGAGAGAAAGAGGGAGGGGCTGAGAGAGAGAGAACTACACTTCTGCACTTCATTGTTTTTATTAAGACATTTGGCCAACTCAATTTAATGCAAATAAAAATTAAAAAAAGCAGTATCTGAAATGTCTGTAATACTGACTCTCTACCTCCTCCTCCTCATCTCCCCTTCTCTCTCTCTCCCTCTTTCTCTTGCATTTCTCTCACTCCTCTTTTCTCATCATCTTTCTCTTTCCTGTCTTACCCCCCTTTCTTTCCCTACCCCCTTTTATCTGCCTTTCTCTCTCTCCAACCCCTGCCTCTCTCTCTCTCCCTCCTTCTCTCTTTCTGCAGGTCACATGTCGCGGTTTAACTCCCTCCTGAACCAGCCTCCCAGTCCTCCAGTCTCCATCAGGACAGTCCCAGGACCTCCTGGTGAACCCGGCCGACAGGGACAGGCAGGACCGCCCGGGGAGCAGGGACTACCGGGCCGACCGGGCTTCCCAGGGACCAGTGGCACCAACGGGCTTCCTGGAGAGAGGGGTGAGAGAGGGGATGGCAGAGGGGAGGGGGTATAGGCACTCGTTCTAAAACAGTCCCCTTCATCGGTGCCTGTCCCTGTATTTGTAGGTCAGCCCGGGGAGAAGGGAGACAAAGGATCTCCAGGAATCGGAGTGCAGGGCCCCCGCGGCCCCCCAGGGCCCCCAGGTACTGCCCCTGTGTCTTTGCAAACAAACCTCAGTGTTTATGTGAGTCCATCATGTCTAAAGTCCACTCTGTGTCCCAGGCGCTCAGGGCCAGGGCCGGCCAGGCTCTCAGGGGCCCTCAGGTCGCCCCGGTAACCCAGGGACCCCCGGGAGGCCTGGGGTCCCTGGGCCTGTGGGACCTGCTGGGCCTCCAGGATACTGCGATCAGAACTCCTGCGTGGGATACAACGTTGGAGGTACAACCCTGAGAGTGACGGGAGATGGATATGACAGGGCCACTGAACCTGACACCGTGTGACAGGTGGACTGACCCTGACACCGTGTGACAGGGCCACTGAACCTGACACCGTGTGACAGGGCCACTGACCCTGACACCGTGCGACAGGGCCACTGAACCTGACACCGTGCGACAGGGGCACTGACCCTGACACCGTGCGACAGGGCCACTGACCCTGACACCGTGCGACAGGGCCACTGACCCTGACACCGTGCGACAGGGGGACTGACCCTGACACCGTGCGACAGGTGGACTGACCCTGACACCGTGCGACAGGGTCACTGACCCTGACACCGTGTGACAGGGGGACTGACCCTGACACCGTGCGACAGGTGGACTGACCCTGACACCTTGTGACAGGGCCACTGACCCTGACACCATATGACAGGGCCACTGAACCTGACACCGTGTGACAGGTGGACTGACCCTGACACCGTGCGACAGGTGGACTGACCCTGACACTGTGTGACAGGGTCACTGACCCTGACACCGTGCGACAGGTGGACTGACCCTGACACCGTGCGACAGGTGGACTGACCTTGACACCGTGTGACAGGGTCACTGACCCTGACACCGTGCGACAGGTGGACTGACCCTGACACCGTGCGACAGGTGGACTGACCCTGACACTGTGTGACAGGGTCACTGACCCTGACACCGTGCGACAGGTGGACTGAACCCGACACCATGCGACAGGTGGACTGACCCTGACACCGTGTGACAGGGGCACTGAACCCGACACCGTGCGACAGGGCCACTGACCCTGACACCGTGCGACAGGTGGACTGAACCCGACACCGTGCGACAGGGGCACTGACCCTGACACCGTGCGACAGGGGCACTGACCCTGACACCGTGCGACAGGGGCACTGACCCTGACACTGTGGTCTATACTGAAATTGTTCCAGTGTGTCTGATGAAGCGTGTCGTCTGTTTTAATCCACAGCTCAGTACCAGTACTGACTCCACACACACCTGCACTAGAGCTGGCCTAAAACCAGAACTAAACCAGGACTAAAGCAGAACTAAACCAGAACTAAACCAGGACTGAAGCAGAACTAAACCAGGACTAAAGCAGAACTAAATCAAAACTAAACCAGGACTAAATCTGCTCCATGTGTTCAGAATAACACCTCTGTCAGTCATATCTAAATGTTTCTATTAGATTAATCCATGTTTCTTTCAGACTAACTTCAAACTTGCTGGTCAAACTTATTTTCAGAATTTAACCATTTAATCTAAAAAAACAAACCAAAAAAAAACTAAACTAAAACATCACTTTGTTGTTGTAAAAGCGTCTCTTTTTTCCTCTTGAGTCAGATGCAGGCGTCTGATGTGATTTGGGGCTAAACTGTTTAAAGTGCGTTTGGCAGAGATGACCAGTCTCTAATACTGACATCATTTGTTGTGATAAAACCTAATATATTTTTACACAAATTAAGAAGCAATTGGGAAGAAAAGTTGAAAAAATATGTTGAAAATTGCAGGAAGTAGAGCATTCTTAAACACTGATGACATCACACTGTGGAGAATTCTATGAAGGCTTTTTCTCATATTTTTATTTCTCAAATAATTTTAGTGTGCAAATCATCCTAAATGTGTTTTAGTCAAATGAGTGCTTTCACCTGTCATAGGCACTTTAACCCAGAGCCGGTCTGAGCAGCTGCAGGACACACAGACGTTCACTTTAATGAAATTAAACTTTTCTTTTGCAGCTAAACCTTTTTTCTTACTGCTTGTGTTCTGTCCAAAATCACCCACAATTTTGTCCTTCATTTGACATGGGAAAAACTGCAGATCATTACCACCAATTATGGACTTTCACAGATTAAAAAAAATAAATAAATGAAGAATGTTTGTGCAGCCCTCCCCAAATCATTCCAAAAGGTGAATATTATCATTAGAGTCATCAAAGTTAAGCTTTCTACCATGTCATCATGTTATTCCCCCATCAAATACATGAGAGAGGTTTTCATCCGTGCAGGTTTGAGTTATTTAGCGATCTCTTCCTGTTGGAAATGTGTTTCTGTTCCTTCACCTGCAGACAGGGGACACGTCCAAGTGTGTCTCATTCTCAGTACCGAGTCTCAGGACTGTGCAGTTTGTCTGATATGTAAAGAAAGTAGAGCTGGGCTAAAATTAAAAAAAAAAAAAAAAAAAAATTGCATTAATCGCATGAGTTCGAGTGTGATTAATCGGGATTAATTACATGTTATACGCAAAACCAATTAATGAATTAAAAAGTAGCGCATAGCACACTTTTATTTTAAATGTAAATGAAAGAACCAAACATTTGTTGAGCAAACAGCATTTCTTTCAGAGTTGAACCCTCAGAGTCTTCAAGGTATTCAGTGAAGGCTCAAGATATTATATTAAAAATATCAAATACATTTTTGTACTACTAATATATTTTTTCAATATTTTTTATTCAGTGAGTAATAAACACTACACTAGTAATAATTTCTAGATCATTGTTAGAAACTTGGACTGATATTTCTAGGGAAACAAAGGGTTAATAAAACGGAATAAAAATGGACCAATCACATTTTTTCTTCTAGTGGTATCTGGGTAAATCAGTGACTCCCCTGCAGTACTGAACTAAAGAAACAAGCTCAGCTCAGAGCCACGGCTGGTCCGGCCAGAGCCGGAGCCTGCGGCCGAACTCGCAGTCGGGCCCACGGCCGAGCTCGCAGAGGCTCGGACACGGTTAGAACGTGGTTAGAAAAAAGTATAAAGAAAAGACGTCAAACTTAAAGAAACACTCGCGGTGGTCTTTTTCCAAATAAAAGCCAGTGAGAGACACACGTTTACAATAAAATAAATAAATAATAAAAACTGCATTAACGGCGTTAAAATAATTGTCGGCGATAATGACTTAATTAGTTAACGCAAAATTTATGCGTTAATGTGCCCGGCCCTAAAAGAAACCCCGGCCCCCATCACAATCAGGAGCCATAATGTGGCCCCCAGAGAAAAAAAAAGTTTGGAGACCTGCTCTCCACTCTTCATCTCTTATAATCACATGTACCAGTGCACTCGGAGTTGTGCGTCAGTGAGGAAATGATGAAAACTGAGGTGTGGCTGGAATTGTTGATAGGCTGAACATGAATGGAACGCTACAGTGACATGGAGATGAAGAAAACTGGGACATTTTCAAATTTTTCCTAGATTTTCTCAGATTTACTAATGCAAACAGAGCCTGCCTGAAGTTGTAACTGAATGTTTCCAAACGTCTTCCTGGTTTGTGACGTGAGTGTGAATAGAGTCTACTGGATTTGGTGTGAGGCTCATTCTGCTTTCTGATTGGATAATCGTCTTAAACTGAAACACCAAATTATAACATAAATATATAATATCATGTCCAAAAATGTGCATCATTTCACATTAGTTAATTTGTGTTTTAGTTTCATGTGAATAGGCACAGTCATTCCAAAGATATTAACCGTAAACCAGGTCGTTTGATTAGTGCAGTTAAAAGTGGTGATGACAGTGGGTGATTTTGGACACTAAATGTTGGGTGTTTGTCCATAACCTCTATAACTCTGGTCCCTCTTTCCTGCTTTCTAACCAAACCAAACATGCACTTCTGTGGGTGTGGCGGTGGTGGGCGTCGGCCTCTTTCCCCGCTCCTGATTGGTCCACGCAGAGGAAGAGGACGTGATTCAAACTCTCGGCCGTAATGTTCCCTCAGTCCAACTGCCGTCCAACGTGTTTCAAAACTACGGAGAGGAGGCCGTAGAAGAGGACGACCCGTACAGATACTACCAGCCCAACTACCCTGTGCCCCAGCCCCTCGACCCCCAGGACCCCCTGCTCCTGGAGGGGGGCCGGCAGAGGAGGAGCCCCCCGGAACAGAGGCTAAAGAGGGACCCTGGAGTGTACTGAGGACGGGCTGGAGCAGAGGAGCGAGAGAGGAGAGGAGGGATGCACCGATCCGATCCTGGTGTCGGATATCCACACTGGCACCAGAAAACTTGCTGGATCGGATATCATATCGACTTCCAAATATCGATTCAGCCGATATGATGGTGGGACATAAAAATTTATGAAATGGGGTTTATTTCCTGGTCATAGAAAATCCCATCATATTTGAACTTCATTTATACAAAGTTCTGTTGTTCATTGAGAGATAAATGACAGATCCATAACACATTTGAATCAGTTTTGTCTTATTTTATTTTTGTTTAAAGGAAATAAATGCTGTTTTCGGTCTCTGCTCTGGTATCGGTTAATATCGGGGATGGGAATCGGTACTGGATCTAAAAAAGCTGGATCGGTGCATCCCTAGGAGAGAGAGAGGAGATTAACGGTGGATCTGTGCAAAAATACATGATTCCAAATTAGATTTATCTCATTATTGAAAAATCAGATACTCAAATTGAAACTAGACATGTCAAGAAAGAAACTTCTACCATTTAATGTGGAAAATCACATTCTTTTGTCTAAAGAAAGAGTGTTTTTATTTTCATTGTGGGATCAGAATCAGTATTGAGTATCTAGTCGATTTCTATGACTGTCGGAGTCGAGTCTGGACTTTGAGTATCGTGACGACACTTTTCCAAATACAGTGAATACTTTGAATCTCTGTATCACAGTTTATTGTGAATCGTGTATTTTCCACCGATCCACCTCTGTGCGTTACGCTGCATTACGACTGGACGGCTCACGTGTCAATCAAAGTGCCCCAGTATTGATACTTTGCAATGACATCTCGCTCAGGGTGTTCTACATGTATCTCTGTGGTGGAATGTTCAGCAGTTATTCTGGAGACACAACGCAAACACAGTCAGAAAGATTTTAGAATGAGAAAAAATACAAAATGGATTCAAGCATTCAAAACATTTTGAACATTGATCAATACGAGCGTTCATAATCTGTGTAGCATTCGTTCATTTGTTTTTCAAAATGAAACCAAAAATAAGAAAATGAGATGTTGGACTTTTGCGCCGCATATGGACTCAACCAGGACTGAACCAGGACTAAACCAGGACTATATCAGGTCTATTTCAGATCTAAACCAGGACTATATCAGGTCTATCTCAGGTCTAAACCAGGTCTAAACCAGGACTAAACCTGGTCTAATCTTGGATTTGAGAGACAGAGCGAGAGAGAACCCCGAGCCCTTGGAGCAGGGTGTCCGCAAAGCGCGATCGGGCCTCGGCTGCGCTCAGCCCCGTGGGGCGTGGAGCTCTGTGCCAGTTCTTTTGTCTGCAGTCACTCGATGGTCTACACGGGCACACCTGTGGGTCTGTCCTGATACTCAGACCTGGTTTAGTCCTGTTTTAGTCCTAGTTCAGTCCTGGTTTAGTCCTAGTTCAGTCCTGGTTTAGTCCTCCTGGGATCAGTCCTGGTTTAGTCCTGGTTCAGTCCTACTTTAGTCCATATGCGGCACAAAAGTCTGGCCTCTCCAGTTTTTGTTGTATATATATATATATATATATATATATATATATATATATATATATATATATATATATATATATATATATATATATATATATATATATTCGTTTTCTTATTTTTGGTTTAATTCTGGAAAAAAAAAATGAACAAATGATACACAGATTTTTTTCTTGAAGCTCAGATTTAAATCTAACTTGACTAAAAGAGCTTTAGACAGAGCAGGGCCAAAGGAAAAATTCAGTTTGTCAACTGAACAAAATTGTATTTTGGTCAAATATGTTTCACAGCTCATCTAAGCTGCTTGTTCAGTTGTGTTCAGATGCTGGTGGACACTTCCTTATATCTGTCTGCAGGAGGAGCTAATGACACTGAAACTCTTCTGGAACTCACACATCTACTTTGTCCAGTTGACAAATTGAATTGCCGTGGATTGAAATTGGACGACTCAGGGATTTGACACACATTTAGACAGAGCAGTGCCTTCAGTTGGCATTACACTCCCAACTGTAAAGTATCAGTCGCTTAATGCAGTTTTTTAATTAAATAAATGAATAAATATATTTTTAAAAGTTGTGTATATATGTGCCCGGCCATAGACTGTTTATATAAATGGACACACAGGAAGTGAGCATGGCCGCTCTTCCAGCTCCAGCAACTCTGGCTCCAATTCACTTTGTATTGTAAAATCGTGGCCCTTCTCTCTGTAAGTAGAGACTGCTCATTCTGGTCTGTAATGTTCGTATTAACCCGCTCTACATGATCCTGGGCTTTTTATTTCACTATTTTTGTCCCTAAATCACTTATTTTTCCTGACATAGAACTCGGCTCCAAATGCCCCTTATAACCGCAGGCCTCAGTGAGCTTCATTTGACTGGAGCTGTGAGTGACAGCGCTCCGTTTGTCCACTTCTTTATACAGTCTATGGTCCAAAAGGATGGGAACAGATGTGGGAAATAAAAGTGTTTTTCTAATATATTGGAACAGTATTCTATGTTTAACTGTCTTTCTTCAAGTGCCTCAAGAACAGTTAGTACTTCCATTACTTTGAAATCAAATTGTTTTTACACACACACACACAGACACACACACACACACACGCACGCACATATATATAAAGTTCATTACAGTTGAGATTTATTTTTGTTTACGGTGAGTTTGAATGAGGAAATAATGTTAAATGTGATATTGTGAAAATAATTGTCAGAGAGACACAAAAATGAGAAACTAAATTAAAAAAACTAATTATTTACTCACAGTGGGAAGAGGAACCACGACTTTTACTCAAGTAAGAGTACTGTTACGCTGTACTATATATTACTCGAGTAAAAGTACTGTTACATTGTACTATATATTCCTTATGTAGGAGTTAAAGTGCCAGAAAAGTACTGTACAGAAAATGTAGTTGCATTAAAAAGTTAAATTAAACATACACCCACCCGTATTTTCTTAAATGGCATAAACTTTCAGTGTGTGTGTTTTTTTTTTTAATCACACATTCCTCATTCAAATTCACCTGTCGTTTTGCGTCAGAAATAGAAGAAGATGTAAAAATGAACAGTGCATGTTTGGTTTGTTTTTCCTCATATTTTCTTGTTACAGAGTTGATTACATGTGTTCACTTACCAGTGTTGTTTTTTTCAGTGTTGTAGAATTTGAAAGAAGTGACTGCCACACTGACTGATGTCGCTCCAAACATGGTTCTTGTGATTTCTGAAGCAGTGGAGGAAAAACTCACTGCACTTGTTCAGCTCACGGAAAACTCAAGTTATTTATTTTTCACTGAACTTTTTGTCCAATGGAAATAAAACTGAAATCCAAACACCTGATACTGTCCTCGTGATGTTTTAAGTATACTTCTACTACTACTACTACTACTACTACTACTACTACTACTACTACTACTACTACTGCTACTACTACTACTACTACTACTACTACTACTACTACTACTACTACTACTACTACTGCTACTACTACTACTACTACTACTACTACTAACTGACTACTACTACTACTACTACTACTACTACTACTACTACTACTACTACTACTACTACTACTACTACTACTACTACTACTGCTACTACTACTACTACTACTACTACTACTACTACTACTACTACTACTGCTACTACTACTACTACTACTACTACTACTACTACTACTGCTACTACTACTACTACTACTACTACTACTACTACTACTACTGTACTACTACTACTACTACTACTACTACTGACTACTACTGCTACTACTACTACTACTACTACTACTGCTACTACTACTACTGCTACTACTACTGTACTACTACTACTACTACTACTACTACTACTACTACTGCTACTACTACTACTACTACTGCTACTACTACTACTACTACTACTACTGACTACTACTACTACTACTACTACTACTACTACTACTACTACTACTACTACTACTGTACTACTACTACTACTGCTACTACTACTACTACTACTACTACTACTACTACTACTACTACTACTACTACTACTGCTGCTACTACTACTACTACTACTACTGTACTACTACTACTACTACTGCTACTACTACTACTACTACTACTACTACTACTACTACTGCTACTACTACTACTTCTACTTCTAAAACTATTACTACTATTACCACTACTACTGCTACTACTACTGCCTACTACTACTACTACTACTACTACTACTACTGTACTTCTACTACTACTACTACTACTACTGCTACTACTACTACTACTACTACTACTACTGCTACTACTACTACTACTACTACTGCTACTACTACTACTACTACTACTACTACTACTACTACTACTACTGTACTACTACTTCTGCTGCTACTACTTCCATAACTGTTGCTAACAAGACTACTACAAAATCCAAATACTATTACTACACTACAACTTTACAAATGCTGGTATTTCTATTACTGCTTGTAGTACTACTAGACTTAGCTATTTGTTTTACTACTACTGCTGCTACTGCTGCTGCTCTACTACTACTACTACTGCTACTACTACTACTACTGCTGGTACTACTACTACTACTACTACTACTACTACTACTTTAATTCTACTGTCTATGTCATGCACCATTCCAGAGTTTCCTCATGACACTCCTCTGGTCTGTTCCTCAACTTCTCATGTAAATGTCTGACACTTTGAACAGCTGCAGGTCCAATGAGACACATGGTCCAATGACAATGGTCATGACACATGGTCCACTGAACACATGGACACATGGTCCACTGGGACACATGGTCACATGGACACATGGTCCACTGGGACAGCCGCAGGGTCCATTGGCTTTTTTTTTTTAAATTTGTGAGTTTGGGTCAAAATCTCAGGACTTGTTATTATATAATATTATATAATATTACGTATCTATTTATATACGTATTTATAAAAAAGAAAATAAAACAGGACAAAAGAGAAAGATGAGGCGTAGACACATGTGAGTGCAGAGAGTCTTTATTGAAGTGTGTGTCTCAGCAGCTTCACACACAAAGATGCTTTTGATGCACAGCTCTTTATTTGGAGCAGAAGCTCCAGTTGGGACAGAGGCCTGTGTGCTGTGCTGCAGTAAGTGAAGTGGAGCTGTAGCTGTAGAGGCGTGAGCTGACAGCAGAGGGCGCTCTGCAGGCTGATCCCAGTGACTGTGTCAGTGGTGGGAACACTGCAGTGTGCTCAGTGTGTGGGACACTGGACTCTGGGAGCCCTGGCTGGCCTCACAGCTCACAGCCACGCCCCCCTCCCTCCACTGCTGTGCGGGGAGCGTCAGGCTGCTGCTCCAGCTGTAGTGGCCGTCCTTTTGCGGCACCGCGGGGCTCCGGCTCTGCTCCCCGCCCGCACCGCCACCGGACACCTTCCAGGACACGCTCCAGTCTGACGGGAAGCCCTTGTTGGCCAGGCACACGAGGGTGGCCTTCCCCTGGGCCAGCTCCTCTCTGGAGGGGGGCAGCACCCAGAGACTGGGCTCCACTCGGCCCACTGTGGACACACACAAACACACACTTACACACACTGAAGGGAACATTTTTCATCATATTTGGTTGACAATATACACGTTTTAAAGATGCAAAGAACCCAAGGCACTCACTGGTTAAAATAAAACACCTTTATTACTGCAGATCTTAATGGACAACTTCCAAAGTCTATGGTTTTCCTCACAGGAAATTTGACTTTCCCTTCCTCAAAGAAAACCACTGAATTCTGTCTGCGGTGTATTATTCTTTGGAGGTCCATGAAGCGCACCATTTGAATCTTTTTTTTCTTTTTTCTTTTTTTTTTTTAATATTTAAGTTTGTTTTCCTGATAAAACAAAAGGTAGTATTTGTTGGCATTAAAACCGTAATTGTATAAATGACAGACGCATATGTTTAAATAATTCTGTGGAACATTCCAGGCAAAGTAATAACATCTTCACAGTATTCAGGTGGCGAACCTCACACCAGTAATCTCGGACTCTAATAATTTCACAAAAAATTAAATGCAAGTGAAAATACTGACAATACTACTAAATACTAAATAGTACTTTTTTTTTCCTTTTTTTTTTTTCTCACAGCAAAAGTCACTTTTAGCCTAAACTGAGTGAAAACAGAACTGAGAGGCTCCACTGAAGCTGAACAACAGAACAGTTTCAGAGCTAAAGATAAACTAAAAACATGAAGTTTAAGTTGGTCATGAAGAAAATATTTTTATATTCTTCTTTATATTCTTTTTTTTTTTTTTTTTTCCAATATCAACATTGACAAATAAATAAAATTATTTTCAATTATGATATACAGTTTTAAACCTTTACTTATATCAATTAAATAAAAATATATATATTTAAAAATGTAATTAAAATACAGAATGCCATATTAAAATACTAAAATTATAAAATTCAAAAAGTCTGATTGTGAATAAAATATTTCTGTATAAATTGAGGTGAGTGACTGTGGGGATGATAAGAAGACACTGCTCACCCAGAACTCCAAACAGTATTTAGAATAAAACAGAAAACAATCAAATGATGTCAGGCTTGAGAAATAGAAACAGATGAATCACAAACTAAACCAAAGTGTCATTTAAAGTGAACATAAAGAGATGACTTACAGTTGAGCTCCAGTCTGGTTCCTCCACCGAACGTGTACCACAGTGATACAAACTCATGGAGTGGTCGTACAAAAACCTGCAGCCGCTCAGAGAACACCACAAAACCATTCAGCTGTACAGAGACTGATAAACAACTGACAAACAGCTCACATTTACACATTTAAACTGAAAAACACTGTTCACAAGGAGATGACTGTCTTGTTTTTTTTTTTTTTACTGGAAAAGAGTGAACATTTATAATTATTTTATTAATCTAAAAAAAATCCACAACATAATAATAGAAACTGCCTATTAATAAAACTTAAATGAATGTGGTCAAACATAATATGAATAATGCAAACATCAAATAAATTACATTAACCTTGGAAATAAAATCTGCTTTTACTTTTAAAATACAAAGGGGGATAAAACACTTCCCTGGTGTCTTCCAAAAAACATGAACATGGACCCTAAACGGGAGTCAGTGCTGATCTAATTCTTAGACCCTGCAGCTGTTCAGTGTGCTCCATGTCTGTGTGGGAGCCTCATTTCCATAGACAAACACTTTGCATGAACAGCTGCATGGTTCAGTGGGACACTTTATAGTCCTGAGAGGTGCACTCTGGAGCACTGGCAGCTGTCCTTCATGACAACACAAGCCACATACGGCCTCCTCATCACCAACATGACTTTGGTGTGCGTCCTCATGTGGACTGTCCTCTGCTGCTGCTTCACAGGTAAAGTCCAGAGAGTCCCACTGCTGTCCTCTGTCCACATCCGTCCCTCTGAGACCAACCAGACTAAACCATCAGGTGCTTTGTGTTTGTGTGTTCAGAGTCCAGAGGACAGGTGACAGTGAGTCAGGCTGGAGCAGTGATGGCCGCCCTGGGGGACACCGTCAACATACGCTGTACTGTCAGCTGTCCTGTGTACTATAGCACTAGTCATGGGCAGTACTTGCACTGGTACCAACAGAGAGATGGAGAGCCTCTTAAAGCTCTTATATATCGTGCGTCTAATAGAGACTCAGGTGTCCCCAGTCGTTTTTCAGGCAGTGGATCTGGGTCTGACTTCATTCTGACCATCAGTGGAGTTCAGCCTGAAGATTACACTGTGTATTACTGTCAGAGTTATCACTACATCAGCAGTAAGAATGTGTTCACACAGTGAAAAAGACTCGTACAAAAACCTCCTCAGACTGAACTGAAACTGACTCACTTCACTAAACCCACACTGAGACACAATATAAAGAGAATAAAACCTACACTTATTTATTACATAAAAAAATACATAAATAAATAAACATAACCACATTAATAATAGAAAATTATAGGTTTCCTTTTACATTTGAAAAGGTTTTAAAATGTGAAATTCATTTAAATGAATGAAATTAATGTAACATGATGTTGCTGATGAATGAACAAAAATATGAAGAAGAAGAACGAGTTAAAACTTAAAGGTTGTATGGAGGATTTTTTTTGTTTCAAATTGTCAGTGATAGATTATAGAGATGCAGTCGCCTTGTAATTATGATGACAAAAAAAAGAGAATAAAAATTCATCAACTCTGGACGTGGTGGGGCTAAACATTTGCCAATAGATAAAGAGACTGCCTCGTTATCTGTTAGTTGATAGGCTGTCAATCAAACTCCCTACGTTTCTAGTGTAACTGACACCCGCTCCCCCGCTCCTCACTTCTCCGCCTTGCCTAACCAACACTGTAGTTAGTTGTTTACAAGTCATGTGCAGTGATGAGTACTTGTTTTCTAGAAACAAGCCTGTTTCTGGCATAAGGAGGAGGAGGGAGGAGGTGTTTCTATGTAGGGAGCTGTGGGGGAGGGGGGGTGGTTTCACGCATGCGCAACATTTGAAAAAGGACAAACAGTCGCTGGATTTCTCGCTCCTTGGAAAATCCTCTATACAACCTTTAAAGATTTATTCTTGACTCCTCGTCAAGTATAAATATATATGTGAAAATAAACATTTAAAAATATATTTTCTTTAATATTTTTTATTTTCAGTTCAAGGTAATACTAATACATGTGCTTTACTAGTCTCAGTGAAAGTGGTGTGAGCGTGAGTGATGGTGGTGGTTGGAGGGGCCGATGGCGCAGATTGGCAGCCTCACTTCCGTCAGCCTGCCCCAGGGCAGCTGTGGTGACAGTAGTAGTTTACCACCACTGAGTGTGGAGTGACTGAATAATGAACTGTAAAATGCTTTGGGTATCTTGAAAGGCGCTATATAAATGCTATCAATCAATCAATCAGTGTAAGTCACATTTTTCACACATCAGAAATAATAGTAAAAAAAATACATTTTACAATGAATTAAAAAGAGACAAAAACACTTCCCTGAGGTCCTCCACAGGAAAGATTTGAAATGATCTTTAAAGGGACACAGTGTTGGTCTGCAGCTGTGTTCACTTCATCCTCATTGACATCGAGGCTTTTGATCATTGTTTTAATAAATTATTCATTGATAATTGTCCACAAGAAAAAGGATAAAATGAGGAAATATAATGTTCACACAATACAACAACTAAATGAACAAAAGGTCATATCAGTGTGTTTATGCACTTGTCTGGAAAACATTTGACTTACATTTTGGTCAGAACTCAAAAGATAAAATGTCTGACTGTAAAAAACTATTTAACTTTCATAATATTGTCACACATTGGAAAAGTAATATTCATGAATCATCTGGTTTCATCTGTATTCACTAAATCAAAGTTTGTTTTGAATATGAAAGAAGCAGAAACACATCCCTGTTATTCACAACATCCACATTTATCAAACACATTTTATTCATATTTATTTCATCCTGTAAATTACAATTATTACAAAATATAATCTTTACTAAACATTCACTTTATGTTTCAGGTTTAATTTATTTAATAATTTTGTTATTTATAGTAGCGGCCAAAACTTGCCCTGTGCAAGGTCCACTATGGCTGCAGCGTGTGTGGTGACTCGGACGCGTGTCTTCAATAAAAGAGTCCAAATACTGTGTTCCTCAATATTTATTGGCGTACTTCATAGCCATCCAGAAATACACAGATCACGACAATGACGACGACGACGGTCAAAAGACTGTATACCTTCACACTGCAACACCTGTGTGCACATTTTCTCCCCCTTTATATAGGGCAGCAAATTACGTAGGAAGGTACAAATAGCACACACAGAGGCGGGAGGTAGAGAGGCGTAATATGGCTCCAACATTCATAGTAAAATGGTGAGAACAGAACCTGTGTCTTTTCGGTCATGTGGTTCTCTATCAGTAATATTTACAGATTTAGGATTACACTCTAACAAATTTCTGTAGTTTCTACAGTAACTTTTACAACTGCTTCTTGCTTTCACAAATTACATGTCCTAACTGTAGATTGCAATGCACTGTGGGACAAAAAATATTACAGTTAGTAAAAACTTTTTCTACAACAGCCTGTTGTAAATTAAAATGAGTTTGTGCTTTACTGTAGATGGGAGGATATTACATGTAAATGTTGTATTTTCAAATGTTTCTACACTGCACACATTCAGTTAAGAAGAGCAGAGACAAACAGGAGCTCATTGGGATAATGCACTGGTCCATTCACTCCACAAAAGAGTAAGTAACCTGTTGTTTTGTTGTTGTTTGTTTGTTTGTTTTTAAGTCATTTTTTATATTTTTTCCCCGTTGTAATACAGCTTGTAGGATATCTTATTTGTTTGTTTGTGTGTCTGTGTAAGTCTCGCACTTAAACGTAAACGTAGCCTATTAAACATAACAGAACTGCGCTGTTATCTGTGGTCACGCATGTGCATTTAGACCGGTATAGGTTTGTTTACATCATGGATCTATTTTAATTGTGTTTGATAAAATAAATTAATACATTGATACATTAAAATAAATACATAATAATAACAACATTATTCATCGCAGAGACAGAGTCAATTAAAATTGAAGAATAAATGAAGAGCAGCTAAAAATAAAAGACACTTTCAGAGACTCAGGGACAAACTGAAGCGTGTTTACCCTGAAACACAGATTTGTCCCATTTCCCTGATGAATATATTCATGGATTTATTCACAACATTCAGGATTTATAAACAACAGGGAGTTTGTGCTTGTTGAGTAAGATTAGTGTATGAAGCTGTGTTCTGTTCTAAGTGTTTGCAGAGGAAGAGTGTGTTGGGGAGAGTTTGAGGAGTGCAGGGACCTGAAGTGTGGGAAACTGGAGACTCACTCACCAGTCCTCCCACTCCTACTGATGAGCTGGAGCTTTTGGGTGAACAGGACATGATTTTAAGAAATGACCAGGCTGGCCACGATAGACACACTCACCTGCAGTCATTCTCCTGTGACGTTCTCCTGTGGACAAGCGAGTCCGGCCCACTTACACCGGGGCTGGAAGTGCAGGCACAGATGGAGTGGTGAATTCAGGAGTTCTGACAGGTGGAGGAATCTGTGTCAAACATGACAAAGATGTTACAAAAACCTGCAGGTATTTCAACAATTAAACATGACTAACATCAGTAGGATTTAATAAAGTTGATGCACTCCTGTTTTCAACATCTGTGCTTAAAAATGTCAAACTCGGTGCTGTCAGATTTGTTTCCATATAATGTAAAAAAGTAATAAAAGTAAAATGTGTGTGTAAATATAAACTGTGTAAATAACTTCATAACAAACGTCGACATGGTGGTGGTTTGGAAGTGGTCATTAGTAAAACAGTGGAATCCAGACTTTGTGTGAGTGTTGTGTGAGTGAGCTGAGAGCAGTGTGTGGAGGAGAACAGAGCAGAGGTTTTTGTACGGCCTCTTCATCACTTTGTATCACTGTGGTGGATGTTCGGAGGAGGAACACAGCTCATCATTCACAGTAAGTCATATTCTCAAAACCACTTTTTATTTTACTCTTACACATCATGAGTTCAGTTCTACAACATTAATATTTGTTAAAAAAAAAAATAATAATAATAATAATAATAATAATAATAATAATAATAATAATAATAATAATATCGTAAACATAATTATAATAATCTAAATTCATGATAAAATCTGAACTTGGTTTGTAAATAATGAAGAATATTTGTGAGAGGTCATTCAAAAGTTTGATGACATTTTGAATCCTCGATGATTTCTCTCTAATTCTTAATCATTTACAACATGTTCACATGATTCTCAATGATTCTTTACACTTTTACGCTCAAATGTAGTTAAAAGGAAGTAAAATACACAGCTGTCTTGTTTCCACCAAAATACATCTTTAAACATCATAAATCAAACAAAGAGTTCAGTTTGACTCGTACTGTGGAGTTCTTCTCCAGAGTAAAATACCAAGAGTATTTTTGTTCATGATGTGAGGTTGGTGTTGCTTTGGGCTTTTTGTTTAAACATTGTAAATTGGCCTATGCACATGCTTTTGTAGCTTTTCTCTGACGTTGATCAGCTCAGTTTTTTTCTGATTTGAATGTTGAAATATTGAGTTTTGTGTGAACCACCGGATCTAAATGTATCAAGTAAAAAAAGAGTCATTTCTCTTGGCACGTGAGCACAGTTTAAGAACCATTTGTGTGTCCGTACTTGAAGTGAACTCGTGTCAATAATGGACATATTACACATGCATATGAACACAAGTGGTGTGTATTTTGCGTGTTGTGTGCAGGTGGCCCGGTGCGCCCCCCCTCTGTCTCTCTCGTGGGCCCCTCTCTGCAGCAGCTCTCTGGGGGGAGGCTCTCTCTGCTCTGCCTGCTCAGCTCCTACTCTCCACAGGGAGCCAGTGTGAGCTGGGAGGT
>NW_026571175.1:1436000-1456834 GCF_026225935.1 Boleophthalmus pectinirostris
ACCCAAAGTTTTATTTATTTTAGCCAAACAGTTTAAATCTGATTTTGTCTATGTTCAGGAATGTCACTGCATTATAAATGACGCTTCTTTTATGAATTTTCAGTGGGTTAAAAAAAACTGTTGCGCAAGTGACTTCAAAACTGTAATGTGGATGTATGACTTGTTGTAATTCGTTACATTACAATATTACTGCATTTAAAATGTAAAACATGACACGACTACTGTAGTACTTTTCACTTCCTCTCACCAAAAGAACTGTGCCAAGATGCCCAACTTTTGTACCATATATGGACTGAACCAGGACTAAATCAGGTCTAAACCAGTACCAAACCAGGTCTAAACTAGGACTAAACCAGGTCTAAACCATGTCTAAACCAGGACTGAACCAGGACTGAACCAGGTCTAAACCAGTACCAAACCAGGTCTGAACTAAGACTAAACCAGGTCTAAACCAGGTCTAAACCAGGACTAAACCAGGACTAAACCAAGTCTAAACTAGGACTAAACCAGGTCTAAACCAGGACCAAACCAGGACTAAACTAGGACTAAACAAGGCCTAAACCAGGTATAAACCAGGTCTAAACCAGTACCAAACCAGGTCTAAACTAGGACTAAACCAGGTCTAAACCAGGACTAAACCAGGTCTAAACCAGGACTAAACCAGTACCAAACCAGGTCTAAACCAGTACCAAACCAGGTCTAAACCTAGGACTAAACCAGGATTAAACCAGGTCTAAACCAGTACTAAACCAGGTCTAAACTAGGACTAAACCAGGACTAAACCAGGTCTAAACCAGTACCAAACTAGAAAAGCACTCAGAGAGCGCAGACCTCCGCCAAGGACTACAGTCCCCCTCATATTAATTGTGTTTTTCATAAATATTTGCCTTGTATCTTTCAATTTGGAATATGAAAGAGGATCCGATTGTCCATCCCTTAGTCAAATTTCATGGGGTTTGGTCAATAATTAATCGAGATATTGACAAACAAAATTTTTGGCCCCATCCATCCATCCATCCATTTTCGTCCGCTTATCTGGGGCCGGGTCGCGGGGGGAGCAGCCTAAGCAGGGACTCCCAGACTTCCTTCACCCCAGACACGTCCTCCAGCTCCTCCGGGGGGACCCCGAGGCGTTCCCAGGCCAGCCCAGAGACATAGTCCCTCCAGCGTGTCCTGGGTCTTCCCCGGGGCCTCCTCCCGGTGGGACATGCCCGGAACACCTCCCGAGGGAGGCGCCCAGGAGGCATCCGGAACAGATGCCCGAGCCACCTCAACTGGCTCCTCTCGACGTGGAGGAGCAGCGGCTCTACTCCGAGCTCCTCCCGTGTGACTGAGCTCCTCACCCTATCTCTAAGGGAGCGCCCAGCCACCCTGCGGAGGAAACTCATTTTGAGCGCTTGTATCCGCGATCTCGTCCTTTCGGTCACTACCCAGAGCTCATGACCAGAGTGAGAGTAGGAACGAAGACTGACCGGTAAATCGAGAGCTTCGCCTTTCGACTCAGCTCCTCTTCACCACAACGGTCCGATACAGCGACCGCATCACTGCCGAAGCTGCACCGATCCGCCTGTCAATCTCACGTTCCGTCCTTCCCTCACTCGTGAACAAGACCCCGAGATACTTGAACTCCTCCACTTGAGGCAAAGACTCCCCACCCACCTGGAGAGGGCAAGCCACCTTTTTCCGGTCGAGAACCATGGCCTCAGACTTAGAAGAGCTGATCCTTCATCCCAGCCGCTTCACACTCGGCTGCAAAACCGCCCCAGTGCACACTGCAGGTCCTGGCTCGATGAAGCCAACAGAACAACATCGTCCGCAAACAGCAGAGATGAAATCCTGTGGTCCCCGAACCGGACCCCCTCCGGCCCCTGACTGCACCTAGAAATTCTGTCCATAAAATACAATGAACAGAACCGGTGACAAAGGGCAGCCCTGGCGGAGTCCAACATGCACCGGGAACAGGTCTGACTTACTGCCGGCAATGCGAACACAGCTCCTGCTCCGGTCATACAGGGACCGGACAGCCCTTAGCAAAGGGCCCCGGACCCCATACTCCCAGAGCACCCCCCACAGGACACCACGAGGGACACACGGTCGAATGCCTTCTCCAGATCCACAAAACACATGTGGACTGGTTGGGCAAACTCCCATGAACCCTCGAGCACCCGATGGAGAGTGTAGAGCTGGTCCAGTGTTCCACGGCCAGGACGAAAAACCACACTGCTCCTCCTGAATCCGAGGTTCGACTATCGGCCTGGATTCTCCTCTCCAGTACCCTGGCATAGACCTTACCGGGAAGGCTGAGAAGTGTGATCCCCCTATAGTTGGAACACACCCTCCCGGTCCCCCTTCTTATACAGAGGGACCACCACCCCGGTTTGCCAGTCCAGAGGTACTGTCCCCGACCGCCACGCGATGTTGAAGAGGCGTGTCAGCCAAGACAGCCCCACAACATCCAGAGACTTCAGGTACTCAGGACGGATCTCATCCAACCCCGGAGCCTTGCCACCAAGGAGCTTGCCAACCACCTCAGTGACTTCGGCCAGGGTGATGGGATGAGTCCGCCTCCGAGTCCCCAGCCTCGGCCTCCTCCTCGGAGGACGTGACGGTGGGATTGAGGAGATCCTCAAAGTATTCCTTCCACCACCGCCGGACAACGTCCCCAGTCGAGGTCAGCAGCTCTCCCCCCGCACTGTAAACAGTGTTGGTGAAGAACTGCTTTCCCCCTCCTGAGGCGCCGGACGGTTTGCCAGAATCTCTTTGAGGCCGTCCGATAGTCCTTCTCCATGGCCTCCCCGAACTCCTCCCAGCTCCGAGTTTTTTGCCTCCGCGACCACACGGGCTGCAGCACGCTTGGCCCGCCGGTACCCCGTCAGCTGCCTCAGGAGTCCCCCGAGCCAGCAAGGCCCGATAGGACTCCTTCTTCAGCTTGACAGCATCCCTTACTTCCGGTGTCCACCACCGGGGTTCTGGGGTTGCCGCCGCGACAGGCACCACAGACCTTACGCCCACAGCTCCGAGCAGCTGCATTGACAATAGAGGCCGAGAATGAAGCCCACTCGGACTCCATATCTCCGGCCTCCCCCGGAATCCGGGAGAAGTCCTCCCGGAGGTGCGAGTTGAAGGTCCCTCTGACAGAGGGCTCCGCCAGACGTTCCCAACAGACCCTCACTACACGCTTGGGCCTGCCAGGTCTTTCCGGCTTCCTCCTCCGCCAGCGAACCCAACTCACAACCAGGTGGTGATCAGTTGACAGCTCAGCCGCTCTCTTCACCCCGAGTGTCCAAGACACGCGGCCGGAGATCAGATGACACGACGACAAAGTCGATCATCGACCTCCGGCCTAGGGTGTCCTGGTGCCACGTGCACTTATGGACACCCTTGTGCTGGAACATGGTGTTTGTTATGGACAAACTGTGACTAGCACAGAAGTCCAATAACAAAACACCACTCGGGTTCAGATCAGGGAGGCCGTTCTTCCCAATCACCCCTCTCCAAGTGTCACTGTCGTTGCCCACGTGGGCGTTGAAGTCCCCCAGGAGAACAACGGAGTCCCCGGTCGGTGCACTGTCTAGTACCCCTCCCAAGGACTCCAAGAAGGCCGGGTACTCTGCACTGCTGTTCGGCCCGTAGGCCGACACCACAGTGAGAGACCTGTCCCCGACCCGAAGGCGCAGGGACGCGACCCTCGTCGTTCACCGGAGTGAACTCCAACACACAGCGACTGAGCTGTGGGGCAATGAGCCCACACCAGCCCGCCGCCGCTCCCCGCGGCCAACGCCAGAGAAATGGAGAGTCCAGCCCCTCTCAAGGAGTTGGGTTCCAGAGCCCAAACTGTGCGTGGAGGTGAGGCCGACTATATCTAGTCGGTAACGCTCAACCTCCCGCACAAGCTCAGGCTCCTTCCCCCCCAGCGAGGTGACATTCCATGTCCCCAGAGCTAGTCTCCATGTCTGGAGATCTGGTCGCCGAGGCCCCCGCCGTCGACTGCTGCCCAGATCTCTGTGCACCGGCCCCATATGGATCCTCCTGCGGGTGGTGGGCCCACGTGAGGACGGCCCCACGTCGCTCCTTCGGGCTGAGCCCGGCCGAGCTCTGACATTACTGCTTTGTATGACCTGTAATCTACTTTTATGTTATATAGAAGTTATATAAAGTTACATGCAGTTATATAAACCCCCTTCAGACATCATAAATAGGATGGTAAAGTGCAATTGTGCATGTTTGACATTAAATAAGAGTGCAGAGTGCTATTTAAAGTGCTGTCTTGTGCACACTTATTTGAAGCACGTATAACCAATGCATTGCTAATTATTTATCTTCAATACTTCTAAGGCGTGTGGGATACATTTTCCTGATGGACAACCTACAACAGAAAATCCATATCCTGTTTTGTCCATGGGTTATGATTGTTGTGTAAGTAGATCTCTTGCATAGCCATATTGCCACATCGCATTTTGTTAATTTAATGCTTCATTGTCATGTTTAACTAATACACAGCTCTCTTTTTCCCCCTTTAGGTTGCATCAGCTAGACCTCCTCCCAAAAGAAGATGTCTTCAGCCATTGCACATGAACTCAAGTACTGAACCTGGACCTGAAACTGAACCTGAAGCTATGGAAACAGATGTTACAGAGATGCCTCTGCAGACGTGTGATGTTGGAATTCAGTGGCCAGATCACATCGACCATAATTACAGTTTCAGCTGCAGTAACAAGCCGGCGATGAAGGACTGTGGCACTCAAACAGATCTTACACCGTCAGTGTCAGCACAACATTTAAATGAGAAAGACTTTGTGTTTTTTACTGGTTTATGCGCTGACAGTTTCTGGCAACTTCTGCACGTCGTTTTGACTTTTTGCTCACAACCACTTCTTAATACCAGAACAAGTTTTGCTTGTTTTAATGAGATTGCGTCTGGGTTTATTGTTTACTGACTTGGGGAAACGGTTTGGGGTGAGTAGAACCTTGGCATCTAAAGTATTTGCATTTTGGAGACCAATCCTTGCCAGGTTTATGAGGGAAAAGGTAATTGTTTGGCTGCCCAGGCATTCACTGAACAGAATCAGGCCCAAGACATTTCACAAACATTATCCTAAAGCCACATGCATTACTGACTGTACAGAGGTCTTTGTACAAACACAAAGAACTTAAGAAAAAGATCACAAACTTATAGCAATTACCAACATCATAACACATACAAACTCCTATACTGTATACCCCCCAATGGCTATGTCATGTTTGTATCCAAACTTTTTGGTGGAAGGGCCAGTGATAAATACATCACAAAGAACTGTGGTTTTCTTCATCACCTCATCCCTGGAGATGAGATCTTAGCAGATCACGGATTCACCATCCAGGATCTATTGCCTCCAGGAGTGCGTCTCGCTCTTCCTGC
The DNA here is from genome assembly GCF_026225935.1 of Boleophthalmus pectinirostris. NCBI lineage: Eukaryota > Metazoa > Chordata > Actinopteri > Gobiiformes > Gobiidae > Boleophthalmus > Boleophthalmus pectinirostris. The sequence continues at coordinate 1,441,399 of NW_026571175.1, forward strand.
ATTCACACGTGGACGTAAGAAGCTGTCTGAACGTGAGGTGACATCCGGCCGTCGCTTAGCAAATGTCAGAATTCACGTTGAGAGAGCAATACGAAGACTGAAAGGTTTTAACATTGTGTGTCATGTTTTCTCTGGTAGGTTGCAAAGTGTCGATGAGATTGTAACTATTTGTGCAGGGTTATGTAATTTGCAACCTCAGTTAAATCCATGACAGCACTGAATGAAAGAAAAAGAAACAACTGAAATGAATTACTTATTAAAGAAGGTCACAGCATACCAAATATTACTTGTATTTCATCAGAAAAACAGATGTTGAACTCTTGTTGTGTATCAAGTTAATATGACAATGCAGTGTTGATAATTAAAATATAACATTTTTAACTGAACACATATTGAACTGTTGATTTGTGTATTATCGGTATGTTGTCATGCACATACATTTTTGTAGTTTTTTATGTGCATATTAAAGTGTAAATATCTACTTGAGCCCACAAATTTTCATGACCCCTTGTGCTATTCGTGTTGCAGCTGCTGGTAGGAGATGCTGGAAGTACACCACCTTAAGGTAGCTAATGTTTTTCACGGTCCACTCTTCATTGTAAGGTACATCTACAACCACATGTTCTTTTGGGGTCCACACCATGAACTTACAATTCCTCCTTTTTGCATAGTGCATCGCACATATGCAAAGTCACACAGTCAGAGGATACAGACACACATCTTACACTACTGCCCCCTACTGACCACTACTGACTACTATATTTCATTTTAGTGTTTATACAGATAAACGGGCACAGTGATCTATATCAGACAGTAAGACATTCAAGTGAACACTAAGCCCTCCCTTCAGAATACAGTAGGGGTCACTGTAAAAGTCATTGAAATGACCTTTGACCTTTGGGCCAGACCCTAAAATGGTTCAGTGTGGGATTAGAGCAAAGCTGAGGCCTGAACACAGTGGAAACAGTGTCTGTGAGTTTATTCTTCTTAACTGAATGTGTTTGAGACATCCTTAAGCAGAGCCTTTCAGCTGTTCAATTTGTGGAAACATTTTTTTAAAAAGTGTAAATGAAATGTAATTATTTAAATTTAAATGTTAAATAATTTCTTTCCATTCTCCTATTCTGCTGCTCATTATTCTGCTTCATATGAATTATTCCTAAATCCTTTGGGGAGACACTTGAAATGAGCTGGAGAGACACTGGCAGCTCCAGAGACTCAGGCTGGACACTCACACTGATAAAAAATAATAATAAATAAGTAAATAAATAAATTTAAAGGTGCGCTGTGTAACATTTCTAGTGAAGGGTCCACCTCCTCCTTATCTCCATGGAAATGTTATTGTTTTCTCTAGAATATTCTGCAGTATAGATTAAACCTACTTAGCAAGAGAGAGACAACAGGTCAGTACGCTACATTACAGTTCAGATCTGTGGAGAGGCGCCCTACTCACAGAAAGAATTACTGTGTTTTGGAGCAAGAAAAACACCTGTAAAGAATAAATGCTAGATGGATATGTTTACTGGGAACATTTGAGGCAAAACAAATAACATCTCCCACACAGAAATGGAGTGCACCTGAACAGCTGCAGGGTCTGTCATCACAATCAGACCAACACTGCTTCCATTTTCAAATTGTCCATGTTTTTTGGAAGACCAGGGAAGTGTTGTTGTTGTTTTTTTTTTTTTTTTTTTTTTTTTTTCTTCACTGTTGTGTTTTAAAATTAAATACAGGTTTTAATGTAGTTATTTTCTAGTTTAGTCTAGATTTGATCTTTACATTATTCATATTATGTTGAACCATATTAATTGACAGTATATTAATCAACTATTCTCATGATTATGCTGTGACTTTATTTTGATTTTGTAAATAATTAGAGTTGTTCATTTTTCCCAGCAAGCACATTGTCATCTTCTTCTGAACAGTGTTTTTCAGTTTAAATGTGTAAATGTGAGCTGTTTGTCAGTTGTTTATCAGTCTCTGTACAGCTGAATGGTTTTGTGGTGTTCTCTGAGCGGCTGCAGGTTTTTGTACGACCACTCCATGAGTTTGTATCACTGTGGTACACGTTCGGTGGAGGAACCAGACTGGAGCTCAACTGTAAGTCATCTCTTTATGTTCACTTTAAATGACACTTTGGTTTAGTTTGTGATTCATCTGTTTCTATTTCTGAAGCCTGACATCATTTGATTGTTTTCTGTTTTATTTTAAATACTGTTTGGAGTTATGGGTGAGCAGTGTCTTCTTATCATCCCCACACTCACCCACCTCAATTTACAGAGAAATATTTTTTCCCACTGTAACTTATGAAAATTTGTGGTTTTAGGGGGAAAAGTTATTATTTATTTTATTTTTCTGTTCAAATTTTTAGTTTTTAAATTGTCGTAACACAGAAACAAATTTTTTTTTAAATGTATTATTATTTTTTAAATTTAATTATTAATGTCGTATGTGTATATATATATATATATATATATATATATATATATATATATATATATATATATATATATATATATATATATATATATATATATGTGGTTATGGACCTTTTTGTTTTCTGTGTATATTTCAGGAGATTTTTAAAAAGTGTATCTTTAACTCTGAAACTGTTCTGTTGTTCTGCTTCAGTCGAGTCTCTCAGTTCTGTTTTCACTCATTTCAGCCTAAAAGTTACATTTGTACTGAGACAAAAAAAAAAAAAAAAACTACTTCATTTCTGATTGTTCTAGATAACATTACACATATTTAATTCTATGTTGACTTTCCTATATATTTTGGAAGTAATGAAGTCCAAGATTACTGGTGTGAGGTCCACCACCTGAAAATGTTTTTGCTTTACCTGGAATGTTCCACAGAACGATTTCAACACTTTCATCTTTCATTTATATAATTACAGGCATTTGTACTGACAATTAAATACTGGTTTTGATGGAGTCACCTTTTGTTATTTTCTGGATAAATAAAAACTTGTGTGTGTGTTTGTGTGTGTCCACAGTGGGGCGAGTGGAGCCCAGCCTCTGGGTGCTGCCCCCCTCCAGAGAGGAGCTGGCCCAGGGGAAGGCCACCCTCGTGTGCCTGGCCAACAAGGGCTTCCCGTCAGACTGGAGCGTGTCCTGGAAGGTGTCCGGTGGCGGTGCGGGCGGGGAGCAGAGCCGGAGCCCCGCGGTGCCGCAAAAGGACGGCCACTACAGCTGGAGCAGCAGCCTGACGCTCCCCGCACAGCAGTGGAGGGAGGGGGGCGTGGCTGTGAGCTGTGAGGCCAGCCAGGGCTCCCAGAGTCCAGTGTCCCACACACTGAGCACACTGCAGTGTTCCCACCACTGACACAGTCACTGGGATCAGCCTGCAGAGCGCCCTCTGCTGTCAGCTCACGCCTCTACAGCTACAGCTCCACTTCACTTTAATAAAGAGAGAAAACAAAAAGTCCACATGTTTTGTCTTTTACTTAAAAAAAAAAAAAATCTCCATTATTGTTACACTTAGATGATGAAAACAAACAGATAAAGACATAATTGATAAATATTGACTTTTGGCCTTTCATTTCTTCAGTTTGTGCATTTTTTAAATAATAACAGCTGTCCCAGTGGACCCTGCAGCTGTTCATGCAAAGTGTCAAACATTTACATGAGAGGAGCCTCTGGAGAGCTGAGTTCAGGAACAGACCAGAGTCATAAGAAAAGTGTGGAACTACTGAGGCCTGAAGCAGAGAGTGTGAGGTCAGAAGTTCACCTGTGAGAGAGGCACACAGCACAACCACTACCACACGATAATCATGAGAAACTTGTTCATCTGTGCATGTGTGTCTTTGCTCCTTTAAATATAAGTCTTTTACAATAAAGACACATTAGAAGCCTTGTAGTGAAGTTTGCTTTATTTAAGATGCTCTCAAGGTGATTAGACATCATTATGTTTATCCAAAAATAAAAATACATTTCACAGATCAGCAGGAATCATCAGGCACATGTGGTAGATTTTTTTTCCCTCAGTCAGACCAATAGACTGCATATAGAGGTCTAGAGATGGATCTGGCTGCAGACCTCCACCCAGAGGACCCTCATGTGACTCTCCTACACCCGCAGATCCCTAAAACACAGCAGCCAAAAGGCCACTAAAGTGCACTGTTTCCTGTGACAGATTTGAGCCTGATTTACTTTTTCATGCAGTCTGTGCTCTTAGTCAGACACAAAGTCTCCAGCTGTTTCCCTACACACACAGAGTAGAGCAGAGACACACGGAGCTTGTTCACTTCAATCTTAAAATGAAATCTATTAGTGATTCAATGTCTTTGAAGTGCTTCACTCTAAACTATTTGAAATGAGTTTTAGAAAGTGTAATGAAATTGTTTATCAAGTAAACTAATGAAAAATGAGGAGGGACATGAGGGAGGTGCATCCTGGTGGAGGTCTGCAGCCAAACTCTGTGAAAGTCTGTTCTCAGTTCAGCTGCGTTTATGGGCTGTACAGAAGTCTAAGTCTCTGGAGCTGTGGTCACTGTGGTCCCACGAGGAAAGGGCAGCCTTATTGTGTCTGGACTCACACAAATCATTTGGTTTCTTGTGGTGGTGACTCTGCAAAGATAAATGAATGAATGAATAAATAAATAAATAAAGTGTGATCTCATCACATGTGTCTGCAGCGCTCTCTGGTGGACAAGAACTGCATGTGTCTCAACATGAGTTTTCTTTATGCATACGTACACTATTGGAAGGTTTGTGCTATTGGTTTGTAGTTTAAAAAAAAAAAGAAAAAAGTATGAAATAATTCCAAACATGTTTTACATTTTAGATTCTTCAGACTAGCCTTTGCCGTTTACTTTACTTTACTTTATTCAGTGCTTTAAACTCTTGGCAATGAACCCTGATGTGGCATAACTGTAAAATAAAAACCATTTCAGGTTTGCAGCGCTGCCAGTCAAGCAAAGGGTGGATAGTCTAAGTGACTGAATCTAAAATTTAAAACATATTTAGAGTTTCTTTGCTACATAATCCCATATATCTGTTTTTCACCAAAAAAAAACCTGAGAGTTATTCTGCCTGGTTGTGTTAAAATAAAACTCAGATTAAAGTCTAACTTGAGTAACAGAGCTTCAGACAGAGCAGTGCCTCCACTTAGCTTCACCCACAGGGAAGGTTGATGACACCAGCTGCAAAGTATCAATAGACACTAAACCAGGGGTGTCAAACATGTGGCCCGGGGACCGGATCCGGCCCTCCAAGGTTTTCTACCTTGATTTTCTACAAAAATATTTTAATTATATTTTCCATTAAAATATTGGTAATTTTCTGTGGTGTTTATCACAGCAGCGTCTCCAGCGTCTCTGTGCGTAGCTCCTCCCACCAGAGCAGCACAAATGAAGACTTGTCTCTTTCCAAACGCTCTTAAAGGACGATCGTTTTGACTGTTGACCGTGACACCCTCATCAGAAAAATGTCCAACATGAGAAAAGTGGAGCCGAGTGCAGGATTTTCCACGAAAAATTTACTTATTCCTATTTACATACAAGTTCATGTTAAAACATTGTGTTGAAATTGTATTTTTCTTAAAGTTTCAGGTTGTTTATAATAGTATAATATTTTGTAAAAGAAAGAGTTCATCAATTAAAAAAGATTTCTGTAATAGATTTGTGTTTGTCTACACAAATATTTGAACTTATTGTTATTTTGGGGTTTATATGACATGAGTTTTCTGATCCGGCCCCTTTGGGATCAAAGTAGATTGGATACGACCCCTGGACCAAAATGAGTTTGACACCCTGATCTAGACGCGGACACACACTACCTCCACATACCATCCCCGTTCCCTGACCTGAGTTTGGGATTCATGAATAAACGAGGAATGAGCTTTGAGTTTAATGTGTCAAATGGACTGAAGTAAAAGTATCTTGGGTGTATCAGTGCGGACATGCCAGATCGTCATAGTCCATGTTGGATGTTGGATGCTCAGGCGAACAGGTGTAAGTTTGGTTCTTGTACTGATGATGTAAGGATGACATGGTTTAAATCGAACAGCCCCCCTCTGGAGTGGGCGAGGATGTGGGTGGCCTATGATGAGGCTTTGCGGGTGCTTTTGAGGAGGCGTGATGGAAAACTGCGACTGAGATGTTTGTCACTGCACTGAACACTTTAGAAGCTCTACTAAGAACAAGAAAACTCCACAGACACAGAACATGCTGCATAGAAACAGGTAGAACAAACTCCACAGACACAGACAGAACAAACTTCACAGACACAGACAGAACAAACTTCACAGACACAGACAGAACAAACTCCACAGACACAGACAGAACAAACTTCACAGACACAGACAGAACAAACTCCACAGACACAGACAGAACAAACTCCACAGACACAGACAGAACAAACTCCACAGACACAGACAGAACAAACTCCACAGACACAGACAGAACAAACTCCACAGACAGGGAGAAAAAAACACTCTACAAACACAGAGAGAACATACACACTCCACAGACACAGACAGAACAAACTTCACAGTCTCAGAAAGAACAAAGAAATTTCACAAGCACAGACAGAACATGCATCTCTCCTGGACAGTTACTGCGTGTGACTTACATGACGGCCTGCAGAGTGCACTTGGGTGAGGTCAGAACCACAGACTGGATGAGGCGTGGAGGGATGCGCCTTGGATAAAGTCTGAAACAGCATTCAATCGGCGGAGAAACACCTGACCAAAGCACAAACTCAGACTGTGAACAGTGAATGTAAAGGTGCAGTATGTCCCTTAATTCTTTATCTGGAATGTCTCGCACTATGGCATTAAACTTGTCTATCATGTAATATGTGTCAGAGGGACGGTCCTCATAGACCAGGGGTTTTCAAACTGGGTGAACCTCCCCCTAGAGTAGTTAAAGATGGTGCCCATGGCCTATGGAAGGGGACGTGGTTCCACACAGCATCATATAGTTCTGGTTAAATCTTGGTTTAAACCTGGTTTTGTCCTGGTTTAGACCTAATTTTTATCCTGATATTAATCCTGGTTTAGTTCTGGTTTAGTCCTGGTTTAGTCCTGGTTTTAGTTTTGGTTTAGTCCTGGTTTTAGTCCTGGTTTAGTCCTGGTTTTAGTTTTAGTTTAGTCCTGGTTTTAGTCCTGGTTTAGTCCTGGTTTTAGTCCTGGTTTAGTCCTGGTTTTAGTCCTGGTTTTAATCCTGGTTTAGTCCTGGTTTTAGTTCTGGTTTAGTCCTGGTTTAGTCCTGGTTTTAGTCCTAGTTTAGTCCTGGTTTTAGTTTTGGTTTAGTCCTGATTTTAGTCCTGGTTTAGTCCTGGTTTTAGTCCCAGTTTAGTCCTGGATTTAGTCCTGATTTTAATCCTGGATTAGTCCTGGTTTTAGTCCTGGTTTAGTCCTGGTTTTAGTCCTGGTTTTAATCCTGGTTTAGTCCTGGTTTTAGTTCTGGTTTAGTCCTGGTTTAGTCCTGGTTTTAGTCCTAGTTTAGTCCTGGTTTTAGTTTTGGTTTAGTCCTGATTTTAGTCCTGGTTTAGTCCTGGTTTTAGTCCCAGTTTAGTCCTGGATTTAGTCCTGATTTTAATCCTGGATTAGTTCTGGTTTTAGTTCTGGTTTAGTCCTGGTTTTAGTTCTGGTTTAGAGGAGCGGCCCATGCTGTACACGGGAGGAGGCGTATGCAAGGCAAAAAAGGTGATGCTCCAAACTAAGAGTAGGTTGTCGTGGTGACATAATTTTACAGCTAATACCTGCACACACAATTACTGATACCAAAACTGCTGCACATGTGTACAGATGTGGTCCACTACCTTTTCTTCATGTGTCACACCTCCCCAGTGGCTCTTTGGTGCCCCCCAGGGGAGGCGGGCCTCACCTATTGAAAACCGCTGGAATAGACACTTCGCTGTAATGTGATCCCTGTGAGGATTTTGCCACGCACCTCTTTATGTGTCTGTCGGTGCTAGTGCTGGTGCTGTTTCGGTGTTGTGTCAGTGCTGTGTCAGTGCTGTTGTCAGTGCTGTTGCTGGTGCTGTGTCAGTGTTGTTGTCGGTGTTGTGTTAGTGTGTTGTCAGTGCTGTTGTCAGTGCTGTTGTCGGTGCTGTGTCAGTGCTGTGTCAGTGCTGTTGTCGGTGCTGTGCCAGTGTTGTGTCAGTGCTGTTGCTGTGTCAGTGCTGTGTCAGTGCTGTTGTCAGTGCTGTTGCTGGTGCTGTGTCAGTTCTGTTGTCAGTGCTGTTGTCAGTTCTGTTGTCAGTGCTGTTGTCAGTGCTGTTGTGTTGTTGCTGTGCTGTGTCAGTGTTGTGTCAGTGCTGTTGTCAGTGCTGTTGCTGGTGCTGTTGTCAGTGCTGTTGTCAGTGCTGTTGTCATGTCAGTGCTGTTGCTGTTGCTGGTGCTGTTGTCAGTGCTGTTGTCAGTGCTGTTGACTGGTGCTGTTGTCAGTGCTGTGTCAGTGCTGTTGTCAGTGCTGTTGCTGGTGCTGTGTCAGTGCTGCAGTACAGGAGGTTGTATCTCGGTCAGCTGGTCTGGTCAGATCGTGTTGCTGTTGGCTGTGGGCTGTATGATGTTTACATGTTACAGACACATGCACAGTGCAGCTTTTTCTCACCATGGTTGAGTTCTAGGTCCTGGAGCTCCGCCTGAGGGAGGCTCTGCACAACTGTAAAGATCACAACAGGACTCAGTCTTAATTCAGAGTAACATTACTTTTACTTGTGTACAATTTCTGATTTTCATTTTCATTTCCACATTAAAGTTACAGTACTGTCTAAATATATTTATGGAAAATTACGTTCAGGGAGTTTTTGTCTTAACTCTGGCTCATCTCTGTATTTCATAAACACACAAAAATCTTTCAAATGTTCAAACTCAGTCAGGCATCAAAAGTGTGGACACACATTCTTTTACAAAGTATTTTTTTCTTTAGGTTTACCACTTTCAAAATTTTAGACACAGGAAAGACTTCAAATATATGACTGTGAGGGAGCTATAGACCACACCCTCACTCATCAGGTGTACACCTTTATGTTTTCACCTATTTTCATTTGATGCCATGTTAATTTTCCCTGTTTCATTCCTTTTTTTTCCCCTTTCCTTTGAGGTGATTGGTGGAGGCACTGATTTGGAGGCGCGCCCTTATCAGTGCAGGCCAGGTGCATCCCATCGCCCTGATTTGGACTCTGCCAAGTGCTTCTGGGGGAGGGGAGGTTTAACTGTTAAAATGGTTTTAACTATTTAACTAATACATGAAATAATAGCGAAAAACTGATAATCTTGATGTTTCAAAGTGCAATATGAATTGATGAAATGTAAATAGTTGAAAATCGTATTATTCTATATGTAGTAGTTTTTAGAAGTTTAAACTTACCTGTTTGGGGCTTAGTGGTTTAGGCCTAACTATATAAGGGGAATTTTTTTGTCACGGGTGTTGCCTGTTGTCTGTCATGGGGACATGCGGTCAGATCTGCTCATGCCAATTAAAGGAAAAAAGGTGAAGAACTTGATTTTTGTTTTGTCGTGTTTGTTGACCCTCGGGTGCTGCGGCTTTCCTGGGCCAGTAAGAGGCCAGAGTTACGTCCGTAATCTTACAATGACGCAAGATGGAATTATTGGGCAAAGAAATAAAGTCAAATAAGTCTGCAATTATTTTTATTTTTTTTTGATATATGTGGCAAGACCGGCTTTGAGGGTCTAGGCTGCGGGTGTTCTTACCTGGCGTTCCGTGGCGCTGCGCTGGTGGACTATTTAAGCGCTCCCTTCACAGTCGTTCCCCCTTTTGGCTCACACGCTCTTCCGGGCCTCTCCTTGTGGCCGCTCTGTCCTCCAGCTCAGGTAACTTCCACTTCGTAAATTCCATGCCCGTTACATCCAAATTTCCAATCACGTTTCCTTTTAGTGCCGCTGCTTGGCCGGTGCTCTGCCCCGCATCAGTCCCTCGCTCCTCCGAATCACGGGGCACCTAGGGCGCGCTTTCATCTCCACTGATAAGGTAATGCACGCCCGATACTCCTCCACTCATTCATCCGTGCCCATACTCTTACCGGTGTCTCTCTTTAGCTCCACGGGTGAGCCGAGTGAGTCCCTCCCCATTGCGCTTGGCTGTGCGCCGCCGTGTCCCTTAAACCGCGGCTGCAGGTAAACGAAACCCTGTTATCACGTGCTGCCTGTGCCAAACAACTCTCTAAATTGTATGTTTATAGCGTGTGCCGGTCCACGTTGTTTGGACCACGTCTGGACGCAGTTATTCTGTGTAGAGTTGCCTTTGATTCAGCCTGGGGATTGCGCACTGTCACTTTCAACCACGGTATGTGTTTAGCCCAGATCCTTGCACTGCAGGCTCAGATTTTAATCCCAAAATTAAATTTTCTAGGTGTCAGCGGGGGCCTGCAGCGGCGTGAGCACACCGCCTCTACTGTTTTGCTTTACGTTTGCTTTGTGTTTTGCTCGTTCTGTTTTGCTATTTTGTTTTCTTTTACGTTTGTTTTGCTTGTTTTGTTTTGCTGTTTTGTTTTGCTTTAGTTTTGCTTCATTGTTTTGGGGTTTTGTTTTGTATTTTCAATATCTTGTACCTGTTCTCCCACTGTAGTGTTTTACTGTTTGCCTATTTTTATGGATGTAGCTACTTTTAAATAACCTAAAACTGTCTTTTAAAATGGATGAAAATAAAGATTGTGTAAATGAGGGAACCTGGCTCTCTCCCTCAATGACATGCTTATCTGTGTGCCTTACATTTAGACTTTATTTCCCCAAACTAGATTTGGGGTGGCGTTGTTGCAGCAACTTATTATAAAACTTAACATTTCCCGGAGTGTTGAACCCCTCGGTTGCCATATATATATATATTTATTTCCAATCCTCAAAGACTTCACCCTTTGCTTCATGAAGAGCGCTGCAAACCCTTGGCCTTCTGTCAGTGAGCTTCATGATTAATTCACATGAAATGGTTTTCATTTTACAGGTAAATCAGTGATCAAAACAATGGGTCAAAGTAAAAAAAAAAAAAAAAAAAACTTTGAGTTACTTAGATTTACTTAGATTCTTCTTTGACCAAAACATCTGATAGTCTGGGTAAAGTTTGGGTTGTAAAGGCTCAGTGGTTAGGGTTAATAGTTCTGTTCCAGCTCTGATCAGCGCTGTATTGTTGTGTCCTTGTGCAAAACACTTCACCCTCTTGTCTTGTGTTGTGTTGGTGGTGGTCAGAGGGGCCAGTGGCACACATCTCCAGGCAGCTGCACATTTGTCAACTATTGATACTTTGCATTGACTGCATACTCCCACATGTATGTCTATGGTGGACTGTACAGCAGTTACCACGGTGACACAATGCACACATGATAAATAAGATAATCTGAAATCTCAAGAAACAATACACAATGGATTTTAACACACATTTTCAGGAGCCTGGGATCAACACGAGCGTTCATGGTGCTGTTGAGTTTGATTTTCAATAAAAGGTGAGAGCGACTAACTGAAGAACTGCTGGCTGATGTCAACTAGTTTGTAACTTGAGTAACAGAGCGTCAGACAGTTTATCTGGTCCAGTTTATTATATTATTATTATTTATTATATATTTTTTAAGTACTTTCCTGTATTGCTACTCTGATGTTCTGTCCTGGTTTAGATCTAAGTTCACCCACCTCTTGTCATGTCCGTGTTGTTTTTATCAGTTATTCATTTATTTGAACATATTCACGTTCAAATTGTGAAACAAACTGAATTATGAAAAGCATGAAAAACATGTTGTGAAACAAGATTCAGTTCCTCTCTCCACTTCCCCACAGTCAATACAAGACAGAAACATCCAATCACTCCTCTGCCCCTCTACTCCACTCCTCTGCTCTTCTGACCCACTCCTCTGCTCTTCTGACTTTCTCCTCTGCTCTTCTGACCATTTCCTCTGCTCCTTTGCTCATCTGACCCACTCCTCTGCTCTTCTGACCCCCTCTTCTGCCCTTCTGACCTGCTCTTCTGCCCTTCTGACCCTCTCCTGCTCTTCCTACCCACTCCTCTGCTTCTCTGACCCACTCATCTGCTCCTCTGCTCTTCTGACCCTCTCTTCTTCTCTGCTCCTCTTACCCTCTGACTCTCTCCTCTGACTCTCTCCTCTGACCCTCTGCTCCACAGTTGTACACTTGTTGTCAGTAAGACACAGAGTATTCCATTTGTATGTTATTATTTATTAGCTTATTGTTTTACTCATTCAAATTCATAAGAGCCTCACAGTGCCAAATGTATTTACAGAACAAAAACAAAGATGCAACGACATCAGGACGACTGGCTGTTTGGAGATTTAAGTGCTGTGAGATAAAACTGTTGAAATGAGCCTATTTTTGGATAGAAATAAAGTTCTAAAGTGATCTTTCTGGTCTTTAACATGATAATACACTCTCATTCTGAGTATAAAAAAATTTCGCTCTTGCAAATAAACATAAAATATTAAGTCTTATTGGACTAATTGGTTCAAATGATTATAAAACCGCTCTAGCTTCTGTCCCCACTTTTGCCAGCAGAGGGGGCAGGCACGAGTCCAACAGAAATCTTGAAGTCTTCAGGCACTTGCTTCCAAATACTGTACACTACTACAAGATACATGGATAAAAATACAAATACAAAAGTCTCTTTATGTTTATGGTTTTGCACGTTTTAAATGAAAACATTGAACTGCTGTTTAAAGAAGGGAGTATTTAACTTCTCTGGGGTATAAACTTTAACACGTCGATTATTTAGATCACTGTGTTTCCTTTTACTGTTTGGAAAATATTGTATTCGCCCAAAACTACGTATTGACATGTTTTATAAAATTCAGTTCTGTTTTTGATGCTCTGAGCCTCCCCTCCCTTTTGCTCTCCCTGCTAACTCACTCCCCCTTCAGAGCGCTATCACAACACAACCAGCGTGCACCCCGCTAATGAAACCTCTGCACATTGCCTCAGGTTTGTGAAGCTGTAGTGTTTTGTTTTGCACTGTGTTTTTGTATATTTACGGAGAATTGTGGTGTGGGAGCATGGGAGATGTTGGTTTGTGGGCGGAGCCTTGTACAGAATCTCACAGCTAACTGTAAGAAGGGTTCGAATTGGGAATAGAGAGATCGCTAGATGACTCATACATGCATGGATGACATCTAAAACCTCTTGAGGCATGTTTTTGATGAGGGAACAATGTTATAACATGGGAAAAAGCTCGGCAAAGTCCATTTTGCGGAACAGCCCCTCTTTAAGCTCTGTAGTTGTTTTTGTTTGGGAGAAAGTCTGTCGGTCTCATCTTCATCTCTGTGAACGGGATGGACACCTCTTTGCCTTTCCACGAGGTCCAGATTATTCCCTGTCAAAGAAAACGAAATCAGTTAGGAATGTTGAAAAACTGTTCTTCTTATTTGGTTTATATTTGTTGTGACATTTTAGAATCTCTGGCGCAGTAGCTCATTTGGAACTGGAGCCAGGTTCTGCGGGGGATTTACTGTTAAACTTCAGACTACACATGTGTAAACCTGGTTCTATGGAAAAGTAGAAGTGGTTGTTATAGTAGTAGTAGTAGTAGTAGTAGTAGTAGTAGTAGTAGTAGTAGTAGTAATCCTAATAATAGTAGTCACAGGAGTAGCAACAGTACTAGTACTTGGTGCTTGGAGTTGATGCCATATTTGCAGTAGTAGCAGTAGTATTAGTAGTAAAAATAGTAGTAGTAGTAGTCAAAATAGTAGTATTCACAGTAGTAGTATTTGTATCTGGTGTTTGGAGCTGATGCCATAGTTCCAGTAGTAGTAGTAGTAGTAATAGTAGTAGTAGTAGTAGCAGTAGTAGTACTAATAGTAGTAGTCAAAATAATAGTATTCACAGTAGTAGTAGTAGTATTTGTATCTGGTGTTTGGACCTGATGCCATAGTTGCAGTAGTAGTAGTAGTAGTAGTAGTAGTAGTAGTAGTAGTAGTAGTAGTAGTAGTAGCAGTAGTAGTATTCACAATAGTAGTAGTATTTGTATCTGGTGTTTGGCACTGATGCCATAGTTGTAGTAGTAGTAGTAGTAATAGTAGTAATAGTAAGTAGTAGTAGTAGTAGTAGTAGTAGTAGTAGTAGTAGTAGTAGTAGTAGTAGTAGTAGTAGTAGTAGTAGTAGTAGTAGTAGTAGTAGTAGTAGTAGTAGTAGTAGTAGTCACAGTAGTAGCTTTCACAGTAGTAGTATTTATATCTGGTGTTTGGACCTGATGCCATAGTAGTAGTAGTAGTAGTAGTAGTAGTAGTAGTAGTAGTAATAGTAGCAGCAGTAATTGTATCAGTACCTGTTCATGGAGTATTTGTAGTAGTAGTACTTGGTGCTTGGAATTGATGCCATTGTTGCAGTAGTAGCAGTAGTATTAGTAGTAGTAGTAGTAGTAGTAGTAGTAGCAGTAGTTGTAGTAGTAGTCACAGGAACAGGAACAGTACTAGTATTTGGTGTTTGAAGCTAGTTGCAGTATTAGTAGTATAGTAGTAGTAGCAGTATTTGTACTTGGTGTTTGGAGCTCATGCCATATTTTCAGTAATAGTCGTAGTAGTAGCAGTAATAGTAGTATATATAGTACTAGTTGCCGTAGTTGATGCCATAGTTGCAGTAGCACTAGTAGTTGCCATGGCAGTAGTTGCCATAAAAATAATAGTAGTAGAAGTAGTAGTAGTATTCACAGTGATATTCACAGTCGTACCTGGTGTTTAGAGCTGATGCCGTAGTATTTGTAGTAATTTTTGCAGTATTTGTAGTGGTACCTGGTGTTTGGAGGTAATGTAGTAGTAGCAGTATTTGTAGTATTTATAGTAGTATTTGGTGTTTGGAGCTGGTGCCATAGTAGCAGTAGTAGTATTTGCAGTATTTGTAGTACCTGATGTTGGGGGCTGATGCTCTAGTAGCAGTAGTAGTAGTATTTGTAGTATTTGTAGTAGTACCTGGTGTTTGGAGCTGATGTGCAGTAGCAGTATTAGTAGTATTTGTAGTATCTGTAGTAGTATTTGCAGTATTTGTAGTAGTACCTGGTGTTAGGAGTTGATGCCCTAGAAACAATAGTAGTATTTGTAGTATTGTAGTAGTACCTGGTGTTAGGAGTTGATGCAATAGTAGTATGTGTAGTAGTACCTGGTCTTTGGAGCTGATGCCATAGTAGCAGCAGTAGTAGTTGCAGTACTTGTAGTAGTACCTGGTGTTTGGAGTTGATACCATAGTATTTGTAGTAATATCTGTAGTACTTGTAGTAGTACCTGATGTTTGGAGTTGATACCATAGTATTTGTAGTAATATTTGTAGTACTTGTAGTAGTACCTGGTGTTTGGAGCTGATGCCATAGTAGCACTAGTAGTACTTGCAATATTTATAGTAGTACCTAGTGTTTGGAGCTGATCCTGTAGTATTTGTAGTAGTATGTAAAGTATTTGTAGTAGTACCTGGTTTTGAAGCTGATGCCATAGTAGCAGTAGTAGTATTTGTAGTACTTGCCGTAGTACCTGGTGTTTGGAGTTGAT
>NW_026571175.1:1459805-1492305 GCF_026225935.1 Boleophthalmus pectinirostris
ATTGTAAACTATTTCACAAGCGAAGATTTAAACCTGAACTTTAAACTAACTAAGAATCCCACACATTTTAGAAGATGTTTGTAGATGACTAGCCAGACTGACGCCACCTAGTGCCTCTGCTCAAGTTCATTCTTTCCAGCGACAAGGTCAGGAATCAGAAATCAGTAAACAGTTTGCAAAAATCCAGAAAATGCAAGTTTGGGCACCAGCCAATCAGTGAAAAGCCAGACATTCTGTTGTGGAAGAAAAGTAATGATTCTCTGGTTTTAGTATCAATCTGGTTAACGAATACATGTGATGTGTTTTACATTTAAAGACTTTACCCAGGACACCATCAAAGGCCTCTGGGGTCTTCACCTGTTGCCCCCTGCTGCTGTCCTTCCTTATCTCAGCTGTACTTGAAATGTTAATCTTTTGAAATAATAACCACTGTTTTACCAAAAGGGAGTTTATGAGGGGGCTTTGTTATTGCTGTGAAATTCCTCCAAATGTTAATCTGCAGACTTTACCCACCTCTTTGTGGATAAAATGGTCGCTATACCTTTGCTCATGGTCATCTTGCCCCACAGACACTCACCATCTACCTGCTTACAACATGGAACTTCCAACCAATAAAGACATCACTACAGCAAACCAGATATGAACATGGAATTTTTCTCCTTCAACACTGTGTTAGCAACGATTTCCTGCATTCAGACTGCAGCCTGAAGTGACCCAAATCTGATTTTTTGACCCCTATGTGACCTGTATCTGATCTTTTAATGACGTTCTAAACGACACAGATCCGATTTTTTCAAATGTGACCCAGGACACTTGGATATGTGCTCCTGAAACCGATACATATCTGATCTTTTGATGTGTGACTTCAGTCTGAACGGCCAAAGCGCATTCATCCACCTACACGTTATCAACAAGACACAAATGTCAAGTAGGTGAAAATTGTTAATGAACTCCGTGTCACTGAAGTGAAGCACATCACCACTCACCACTCTTGGCTACGTCTCCACATCCACACGTTCCTTTCAACGGACGTCGCTGCCATTGCCCCACAAAACACCACGACCAAAAACCTCGTCCTTCTCCTTCTCCTCCTTAAAACATGTAAGTTGTTCATGTTCTGGCTCCAGTACTTCACTTCAGTGACATGGAGTTCATTAACAATTTTCGCCGACTTCAGCGCAAAATAGTGACCTTTGTGTCTTGTTGACAACGTGTAGGTGGATGAATGCGCTTTGGCCGTTCACACTGAAGTCACACATCAAAAGATCAGATATGTATCAGTTTCAGGAGCACATATCCAAGTGTCCTGGGTCACATTTGAAAAAATCGGATCTGTGTGGTTCAGACTGTCATTAAAAGATCAGATACAGGAACATAGGGGCCAAAAAATCTGATTTGGGTCACTTCAGGCTGCAGTCTGAACGCAGTCTATTTCTTATTCTGATTCTTCCACCAAAGAATGTGCAGAAAGAATGAACATAATGTAAAGTGATATGATGGGTGAAGTGTCTTGCTTAAGGGCACAAAGGCAGTATGCATTGGCTGTAGTGGAGCACAAACCAATGCAAAGAAAATATAACAACTGATTGAAAAAAAAAAAAAAAAAAGAGGGGCCGAACTGGAAGGGCATCTGGTATAAACATGTTGAAATGACATTTTAAATTCCTGCTCTGGAGATGGAAGATCAATGAACAATAAAAGAGTATTATTTATGACTCTGTGTTATGTTTTGCATCAACAGAAGTGACATAAACGCACAAGTATTCCTCTGAAAACATCTGCTGTCCGATGTGAGGGCGGGGCCACAGCCCGAGGAGGCACGGGGAATACTACACACAGTACTACACACAGTACTACACACAGTACTACACACAGTACTACACACAAAGTACCAGAGGCTGTAGAGAGTAGTGAAAAATTTAACTCAAGTAAGATTATTTCAAAATTACTCAACTAGAAGTGCAAAGTAGTAGAAATTAGTCAAGTAAAGTAAAAACATATTTGGGGAAACTACTGCTTCAGTAAGAGGAAATTAAAGAGTAACTGTCAGGATGTAATATCTGATTTATGATTTGAAGTGAATGTAATTCGAAGGATCAAACATTAAATAAGTCACAAAATCTGGTATTTTCAAAGAACAAATGAAACAGAAAATCTCACCAAAGTTCTCGTAGAGGTCAGAATGCAAGGAACAGTAAAATAAAAGTGAAAAAACATAACTGCCGTAACAGCTTGTTAAAGCCTGATCCCATCAGATGTCAGAAGCTCTGCAGGCTGGTCTGGTCAGGACTTGGATGGAAGACACTGGGAAAATCAGGTCCCAGAGTGGGGTGCCAGTCAAAAAAAAAAAAAAAAACTGTTGTTGTGTCCTTAGGCAAGACACTGCTCCCACACTGCCTAGTATGAAAGTGGAGTCTGTGTGTGTGTGTGTGTGTGTGTGTGTGTGTGTGTGTTAGTGATGGTGCAGACTGGCAGCCTTGCTTCTTTGAATATTTCAATATGTGGCTACAAGAGCAGTTTACCACCACCAAGTGTGGAGTCAAAGAACTGTGAAGTGCTTTGGTATCTAACACAAGTACTGCAACTGTGATTACATAATAAATGCAATGATTAATTCATAGCAAGCTCAGATGGCCGATGTCCAAAAGCTTTTAATTGAATTTTTAAACAACGTTTTGGCAAAAAAAAGTCTTCATCAGATTATTTTTCTTGCTTTAAATACTGTGGTCCAAAACAAGAAAAATGATCTGATGAAGGCTTTTTGGCCAAGACGTTATCTATAAATAAAAATAAAAGCTTTTGGACATCGGCCATCTGAGTGTGCTATGCAATTTTTTCACTTTTATTTTCAAAGGGCAGACACAAAAATTAGCTCAGATCTGAAGCAGCGCTGCAAGAAACACAAATGTTCAAATCATTTCAGCTTGTCATATAAAGCTTTTATCACTTTAGACTCTCTCGCAGTGGGAACAGGAAACACAATGTGGCCAAACCTCCTTGTCAAAGCCTGATCTCTTCAGATGTCAGAAGCTAAGCAGAGCTGGGCCTGGTTAGGACTTGGACGGGAGACCACAGTGCTACAAACTGTCATTGTGGTCTTACGGATCAGGGAAGACACTTCACCCACATCGCCTCATATAATAACCTCACTTCAAGTCTGTCCCAGGGCAGATCTGGCTACAATAGTAGTTTAACAACACTGGGTATGGAATGAATGAAAAATGCTCCAAACTATAAAGCAGGGGTCTAACATACGGCCCGGGGGCTGGATCTGGCCCTCCAAGACCTTTAATCTGGCCCTCGGCTGATTTTCTACAACATTATTTGAATTCTATTTTCTATTAAAATCTTGTAAATTTTCTGTGGTGTTTATCACAGCAGCATCTCCAGCATCTCTGTACGTGGCCCCTCCCACCAGAGCAGCACAAATGAAGACTTATCTCTTTCCAAACGCTTTTAAAGGACGATCGTTTTGACTGTTGACCGTGACACCCTCATCAACAAAATGTCCAAAATGAGAAAAGTGGAGCCCAGTGCAGGATTTACCAAGAAAAATGGACTTATTCCTATTTGCAAACAAGTTCATGTTAAAACATTGTGTTTCAAGTTTCAGGTTGTTCATAATATTATAATATTTTGTAAAAGAAAGAGTTCATCAATTTAAAAAAAAGTCTGTAATAGATTTGTGTTTCTCTGCACAAATATTTGAACTTGTTGTTATTTTTGGGGTTTATACGTCATGAGTTTTCTGATCCGGTCCCTTTGGGATCAAAGTGGGTTGGATACGACCCCTGGACCAAAATGAGTTTGACACTCCTGATGTAAAGGGACTTTGAGTGTTTGGAAAATACATTATTATGGACATTATTATGATTATGATTATTATTCCCTTTTACTCAAGTAAGAGTACTGTTACTTCAGTCAAAATTCAAAATATTATTCAAATTGGAGTAAAAGTATGCTGCCAGTTTCTTTAAAAAGTTACTCAAGTAAATGTAACTCAGTAAATGTGAGTGAGTACTACCTGCTCTGCAAACTCCACACAGAGCACACAGAGCACACAGAGCACACAGAGCACACAGAGCACACAGAGCACACAGAGCACACAGAGCACACAGAGCCACTGAAGCTGTCTCCTCCGGTAAACAGTTTAGACGGGACTCTGACCAAAACACATGAAAACTGGAGCCAAGACTGAGCAAAATATTTGAACTGTCTCCGAGGAGCAGAGTGTTAAAGTCCTGCAGGAAACATCTTCAGCCAAACCATCCAGAAGCCAACAGGAGCTGAGGGGGTGAGGAGCTGAGGGTCAGCGTCCCCACGTCAGCGCTGTCTCGCATTTTACTAAGAAGCTGGAAATCCCCCACTGTGCTCCAAGGTCCTATTACACAACTCTGGCCAGGGCTGAAATCATCCACATGATACGAGTGAAGGTGTATGGAGTTTAAAAACACAGTGGGGACTTCCTATATGACATGACATGGCATAACATCACAAGGTGGAGCAGAGTGTTTTCTGTTAGAGAGAAGAAAAGAGCCTAAATGTGCAGGGTTTGTGTGTTAAACATGTGTGAATGAAACAAAACACAACTCCAGACCTGCCTTTGATGAGGAAACAACATTATAACATAGATCATAAAAGATGGGCCCTTTCGAGGCATATTTACACAACAGGCAGCTGGTTGTTGTGGGAGTATTAATGGACACGGAGATATATTACCTGTGGTGTAACCCAGGGCTCAGGAAGTATCCAAATGTTTTGCAATAATCTACGTTGCTAAGATACTTGTGTGGGAAAAAAAAGAATTTCAACAAACAATGCTTGCACCAGTCTAAAAAGGAGACTATTAGAGACTATTAACTAAACACATGCCTTTCTTTATCATCTTCTTTAACGTTATCTTTTATTTTGTACAATCAGAAATTATTAAATTTAAAAAATGCCTTCATTATCATTATTATTAGTTTGTATGACCATAAATAAACGAAATAAAATCTAATAAAATCTAAAATAAAATAAAAAACAAAATCAAAAATGGCATCTTAAAAGAAAAAAAAAGTGATTGTATTTCTGTTAGAGGTTAGTTTATGGAACAACCTGAGTTATGATAAAAAAAAAAAAAAAAAAGTCCAACAATGTACAAGAAAAAAAAAGTATAAAGCATTATGTTCTTGAGATCTTGAATGAATGAATTATGCATTAAATGTTTGTTTTAATTTATATTTTATAAGTAAGTGAAGTTGGGTCCAGTCAAGTGGTAACGGAGGGAAACAGGGGCAGATTTTTGACATTCAAATGTCTCTTATTCAGAAACTAGAGGGACTATTGAAATAAGTCAAGTATCAGAATGTAGGAAAGAGTTACACTCCAACAGGGTCAAGTTAAACCTGTGATATTCTTTCAAGTTGTTGACAAAAATTTTTTAAAACTCATGTCGGTAATGGAGGGAATGAAATATGCAGCACTTTTTGGGCAATAAATCCAAACAGTGATAACTCTTGGTTCTCACTTCCATATCCTTAACAAACTGGTTTGAATATTTGCTTCATATAGTTTTCTACCATATGGTACAAGATTAGGTTGAAAAACCTCTTACTTTTTGAGTCATGAGATTTTTTATTAAGAAAGGTCATGGTAACGGAGGGAAAAATAACGGAGGGAAAATTGTACAAACAAGTAGAAGGTGCAGGATATTGCATCATTTGTTGCTTTTTTCTTTACTTTAATATTACTTCAAAATTAAAGGAAACTATTTCTATAAAATATGTCAGTCCTTCCAAGCTAATTTTTATAATTTTAAATACTAAAAAAAAAAAAAAAAAAAAAAAAAAAATCATGTACCTTCATCAACAGTTCACAAGATATGATGAAATACATACATTTATTGACATGATTTGCAGGTCTTTGAAATTTGGGAAATAATTTTTGTTCCATGTTTCATACATGGTCTGTTTAAAACGTATGGAACTTTAGAACCAAAAATGGTCCAGAAAAAAGGTCAACAGTTTCATAAACTAGAGTACATATGTATCTGTTCAATACATTTTTATATCAGATGCATTAACTTGAATTTTTGGCCTTGTTGTTTACTTCTGCTTGACCGGGTCCAGTTGTAAATGCAAACTTGTTGTTCTTATGCTGCTTTCTTTCTTGGATTTATGTCATTGTTTAATGGGTTTGGTACTTTTGCTTTAGCTTGGTCACTTTCTGTCATGATCCATGTAGTTGCGGTCTATGTTTTGTTTTTGTTTTGTAGTGCTGCAAAATGAGCCAATAAAAATAAATAAAGAAAGTGAGATTGGGCTATGTGGGGCATGCTCTGAGCCCAGCACAGCCCCAGAACAGCCCCAGGACAGAGCGGGAACAGACCGAGTGTGGGCGCAAGAATGGCACAGGCTTTTATAGAGACACCAGGACAGTGAAAGCCACTGCTGTGAAGAGGTTTTCTCTCTTGGCATCAGGTTATGGCAGATACAGCCACGGGTTTGACAAAGCGTTATTTTGACAGAGAATCCTGCATGGTCCTCCTTTTAAATAAGCAACTTCAAGTGCTTAAGACAGTTTAGATGACTCATTTCCCTAAAACATTGTTAACATTGTCAAAACTATTTTTTTCAAATGTTTATTTTCTGGTGAAGTTTATGCTTTTACTTCCTGGTTGGGAACAGGTAGCAGATGGCATATGTAGAGGAAATTCCATAACTGTTACCTAGCAACCATAGTATTAACAAGGGCCAAAACTTATCTAAGGCCCCGTCCACACTAGGGATGGGCATTCGATTCAATTTTCTTAATTGATCGTCGGGAGAATTAATGATTGATTATTGATTAATCATTAAAGTTTTTTTTTATATTAAAATGATCATCATTATTATTACTATCTGCACTACTAATCTGCATAAATAAATTCAACTTTACGATATATAAACCGTAACCACTCTAGAGCCACATCAGCTCGTTTGACATTATAATGTGTTTAATGCAGATTTGCGCAACTCTCACAGAAACAAACCTTAAAACCGCATCGCTAATTCGCATAAACTAAGTGAAGAAAAAAACAGCTCTTGTGCTGATGCGAAACGACTCAGTGGAATACAGGTTAGTGTGACCATATTTGCGTTTGTCAAAACCAGGACACCGTACGGGGGGTGGGAGGTGTCGTCATCGACATTGCGCGACTCTCACCTGGCAAAGCTTTTTCCCACTGGACACCGAAACATATGTGCTGCTTTATACACTGTGCACATGGACTCACACTTGTCCCGAACGCGACGGAAAGCGTGGAATTTCTTGTACAAGTCTTGTACAGACTGACCGACTGTTTGTGTCTTGCTCCTTCTGAGTGCAGAAGTAGCTAATTCACCGCCAAAACGCTAAAAGGCTAGAACATGTCCATTCATATAAACGTGTGTCTGTGTGTATGACCTGCAGACATATAATCTCTGAAAAGTTTCACATGAACCATCTCCAACACGACAGAAACACAGAACAGACTCACCATCAGCAGAACATCCCTCTGTCACAGACAGAACACTCATATTCCACTGAGTCGTGTCCTTTAGTTCGACAGAAGCTGAACCACAGCGGCGCACAAGGAGCAAGTGTTTTTTTTGTTTTTTTTAGGCTTAGTTCATGTAAATGAGGAATGTGGTTTTAAGTTTTGTTTCTGTAAAAAGTAAACAAATATGCTCAAAGCTGTGTGGACAGGGAAGGCTTGAAACTGATTGTTTATACAGTGATATGGTGATATGCAGACTCGTTTCAGTGTAAATGGGATCTAAATGACACAGTAGTTATGATTAGACTGATACAAATAAATTAAAACACCTTTATTTTATTTTGTTTAAACTGTCAGAAAAACTCTCTGCATTTTGAGCAGAGTTTTCATGTTGATGATATAGGCAGTGGGATTCTGTTTTACAACTGTTGCCCATGTCCAACCAGGAAATAAAATCATTAATTAAACTTCACCAAAATGAGAAAACTAGAAAGAATTTCTATAAAATCTTAAATCTAATGATGTTAAATGTGTTTTAGAGAAAAGAGTCAAAGGCACTTCAACACCAGAATTGGGAACCTTCTTTTTTTTTACATTTTAGTATCAGTATCGGCAATTATTGGTTGTTGGTCACAGCAGTGAGACGGATATCGAATATCGTATCATCTCAACCATCCATATTAGACCCTCCCTGATTTCAGTGCATATGTGTGAAGACAGCAGAATGACCAAGTAAAAATTGTCTGACCGAGCCAGAACTCTCCGCTGGGGTCTCCGAAGCCCTGGACGTACTCTTTCCACGACCTGAAGAAGTCCACAGAGCCATCTCTCCTCCTCTGGAACACCTGCAGGGTCACACACACAGAACACTCAAAAACTATCACAAAACATTACAAAAGCGGGTTTAAAAAAGACCAACTGGACACCTGCAGGGTCTCACCACACACAGAACACTCAAAAACTATCACAAAACATTACAAAAGCGGGTTTAAAAGACACCGACTGGTCACCTGCAGGGTCTCACCACACACAGAACACTCAAAAACGATCACAGAACATGATAATAAAAGGGTTTAAAGATATCAGCTGGAAACCTGCAGGGTCACTGGAAAATTCCTAAAAATGAATACTGAACATCTTAAGACATTGTGTGATGGCAACAGGACAAGATTATTCATCTCTCCTCCTCTGGAACACCTGCAAGGTCCCCTGTGAGACTTAAAAACTCAAAGACTGGACCACCACCAGATCACTGGACCTAATAACAATGGGTTACACAGAGGTAAACTGTTACACCTGCAGGATCACACAAGATAACACTCAAAAACACAAAAGAAAAGGATGTCAACAGGTCAGAAAAAAAAAAAAAATAAAAGTTTTATTGTAGAGTTGTATTCATAAAGTGTGTGAATTGTGAACTGTTAATCATTTATAAAGACAACTTAACATACAAAGGAATGGTTCAGTCTAAAATCTTGAGAAATTGGGAAGCATTCTTTGTTTTTGATGAAACCTGTCACATGTGAATCTTTCAGTCTGAAGGGACCAGACTGAGGGGCTGGAGGTCCTGCCCTGAGCCTTGTTTGCACACGTGTGTGTACCTGCAGCTTTGAAACTGAACTAGACCTTTCCTGTTTGTCAGAAGAGCTGTGAGAAGCACTCTGTGCATCTGTGCCAGGGAAAGATGTCTGTGCTGATTCTGCTTTTGGACTTGGTACTTTAGAACTAGTTTTTGGAGTCATTGATGTGACTGGTATATATGAACTATGGTAATCTGGTATGGTGAGGTCGAGATATTACTGGAAGTCTCGCCTTTTCCACAGCTGGCTCTTGATGAAGGTGGTCACATTTTTATCTCCTGCTCTTCCAAACATAAAATTAATCATGGATATGATCAACTGGTCTCTCAAGGCAATTGCCACGAGGAACTTGGGTTTGGGGGAACCTGAATGCCCTGCTGGGACAGTTGGGAGAAGTGGTGCATCATGTGTCTTTTCCAGGGAGGACATAGAGACATCTACATATTTAGAACTATAATTATAGGCTTTTGTTGACTGGATTAGGCATGGCCCTGATTTTTTAGAAAACTCAATACCGAGGCAACGGTTCGAAGCCCCTCTAGGCTGCCCGCGTTGATTGAAACGGACAGAGCTGTCAGCACTCAGACTGTGGCTATAAACCGCATTATTTGGAACTGTGGTTTTAAACATGGTTTTAAATATGGATAACATCATGGAGAAGCTCGCACCCTGCAAAGACAAACGCATAGACACGGAGATCAAGATGGACAAAGAGAGACAGAGAGAGGAAATTGAAATGCAGCTACTCGCACCAAACCCAAACAGCCTGAAACTTATCTGCTTTTGGCCTCCCTCATCCAAGCACTGGCTTCAGACAAGGCCGCTGCTGGAACAATAACTTCCCTGGAAGGACGTGGCAGGGAGACTCTCTTGCATTTCTTTGCTCGAGTTCCACTGACACGTGCAGATGTTGACTCTGTCTGGGACGATGCCAGGCGGAGCGACTCTCCAGGTCCACCCCACATCCCACGCCCTGTGTTGTATTGTGTTTTGTATTGAATATTATATATTGTATATGTGTTTGTATTGTACAGTGTTAAGCCTGTAACTTCAACCCCACTCCCCTCCCCTGTCTTCAGAGGGTCGAGTGTTATCATGTGGTACTGTGTTTGATTATGTGCTGATGTCGCGGAGGTGTTTTTTTTTTTTTTTTTTTTTTTTTTTTTTTTTTTGTCCTGGTCTCACATTCTTCCATGTGATGATCTGGGGGTTGTTTCTTTTTCTTTCTTTTTTTTTTTTTTTCCTCTCTCTCTATCTCCCTCTTCTTCCTCTTCTTCATGTTATGCTGTATTGCTTTTTTTTTTTTTCCTTAAAGGTGCACCTTTATCTATCTTTATTTATGACCTCAGAGCATTACACATGCCAGTCAATCTTAGCTTGTTTAGCTGAGGTGAAATAAAATTAAACATTCTGTTACCGTCCACCCTCCTCCATCAGTCTCCATGTCACACCATACGCTCAGTGCTGGCCCCTGTCGCCCCAGAGGGAAAATGTCCACCAGGCTGGAGACTCTGAGACCATTCAGCTGTTCCTGAGAGCAGTCCGAGGGGAAGGGGAATCGCAGGGAGCCTGGGATGACAAAACAACAAAACTTACAAATGTGTCACATTCATTTTGTCTTCTTAGGTACATTAAAGGTTGTATGCAGGATTTTTCTGTTTGTTTGTTTGTTTCAAATTATCAATCAAAGTTCAAACTAGTCTTATACAGATGCAGCAGCCTTGTAATTATGATGACCAAAAAGGAAAAAAAAAAGAAAGAAGAATGAAAATCCATCAACTGTGGACGTAGTGGGGCCAGATAAACATTAGATAATAGATAACGCTGTTAGCTTGTCAATCAAACTCCCTACGTTTCTACATTCCTAGTGTAACTGATTCATCGGCCCACTGGGATTACATGATTTACATTCACCTCAAACGCATTCCACATACGCAAGATGTCATTTACTCAAACCAACGCAGCAGGCTTCGTGGCTTTTTCCAATTGTAGCTTCCTTTCAGTTAGTACAAAGTTTGTTGCAATGGCGACAAGAATCCACGACCAGTTCACAGCAAAAGAAAGTCCGTTTTTGAGGTCGCTGAAAGAAGAAGAAAAGGGGAAAAGGAGCGAAGCCGGACTAAGGTAATTCTTAGAGATTCGCTCTAGCAGTAGCGCGACTGAAGCAGATGAAGGTGTGACGCAT
This sequence comes from Boleophthalmus pectinirostris, assembly GCF_026225935.1. Taxonomy (NCBI): domain Eukaryota; kingdom Metazoa; phylum Chordata; class Actinopteri; order Gobiiformes; family Gobiidae; genus Boleophthalmus; species Boleophthalmus pectinirostris. Next base: position 1,471,069 of record NW_026571175.1, read on the forward strand.
GCAGAATATTTAAAAAAGAACAGTTACTGTATTTCTCCTTCCTTGGAAAATCCTCTGCTTCTTGGGCTCTTTTTAAAGACAATACACTAGGAGGTCTATTTATTTTTATTTTATTTAGATGGCTAGAATCTCCTTATACCTCTTACTATATTGTCTTTAAAAAGAACCCAAGAAGTTAATGTGTGAAAAATCCCTCAGTCGTCCAGACAGAATCCATGGCAAAGGAGAACTTCAATTTGTTAACTGGACAAAGTTTATTCATCTAGAAGTTAATGTCAATCAAACTTGTTAGTAAGTAGTAGTAGTAGTAGTAGTAGTGGGAGCGACCTCAGTGAAAGAGAGCGCCTGACTGGTCTGTTCAGTTTAGGGATGGGCATTCAATGAAATTTTCTTAATCGATCGTCGGAAGAATTAACGATCGATTATCAATTAATCATTAACATTTTTATATTAAAATGATCATCATTATTATTACTATCTGCTCTACTAATCTGCATAAATAAATTCAACTTTACGACATATAAATCTTAACTACTCTAGAGCCACATCAGCCCGTTTGACATTATAATGTGTTTAATTCAGTTTTGCGCAACTCTCACAGAAACAAAACTTAAAACCGCATCAAAAATTTGAATAAACTAAGCGAAGATAAAACTACAGCTCTTGTGTCGCTGATGTGGTTCAACTTCTGTCGGATTAAAAGACATGACTCAGGTGAATACAGGTTAGTGTGACCATATTTGCGTTTGTCAAAACCAGGACACCGTACGGGAGGTAGAGACTCGTCATCCACACTGCACGACTCTCACCTGACAAAACTTTTTCCCACTGGACACAGAAACATATGTGCTGCTTTGTTCACTGTGCACATGAACTCACACTTGTCCCGAACGCAACGGAAAGCGTGGAATTTCTTGTACAAATCATCATTAAATACACATTTGTGCTTCGGCACGTTGCAGACTGACCCACTGTTTGTGTCTCGCTCCTTCTGAGTGCAGAGAGACACATGTACAGACCCCTGGTTGGTCACGCTACACACAGCAACCTACATTCAGTTTGTCGATTAAAATTAACATAATCGATGAAATTCTTAATGATCAATTATCGATTGATCCCATCCCTAGTTCAGATTTTGATTTATGGAAAAAATTGCAAAATCAGCAGCATGTACAGCAAGTGAAAATGAACATTTTAATACTAAAATGATGAGCATGACAGCAGCTTTTACAGAGAAAGTGAAATGGAAAAACTGAATTGGAGCTGCAGTCGATGGTGCTGAATCACAGCCATGCTCACTTCATTTTTGGAGCAGAGCAGTTTAGCAGGTTAGTCATGTCGGTTTATGCAGTCTATGATTTAGCCACAGAGCTGGAGTAGTGCTAGTGCACTGCATGTGATCTGGAGTTACCCGTGGTGAATGTGGTAAACAGAATCTCTCCTCCTCCGCCCTGAGCCTGCAGCTCCACAGAATACTCTGCCCCCGGGAACAGCTTCGTCAGGTTTAACTGGGTGACTGCAGGAGCCACCAACACTTCCTGGACACAACAACACAAACAGACACATCACGCAGGGCGATTTCTGAAGTCTGGCCTATTCAAACTAAATGATTTCATAGTTTTACAGTCATTATTCATTACGCACAAAGGAAAACATTATCTGCTGCCATGTGATCTGCAAAATCTTTTTACTGTGAATAGTGCCAGTAGCAGAAGGAAAGTCGACTGTAAACTGCCTTTTGTCAAAACTACACTTAAACATGTGGATTTTTTATGCTGGTGTGAAGCAGTGGAACTCTTTGGTCAACAAATCAAAAAACTGTCTAAAAGCTGCTCAATTTAAGCAGAAATGTAAACAAGAAAAGATGAAATCATATGTACAAAAAAAAAAAAAAAAAAGAAAGAAATTCAACAATATCCGCCAAACACTACAGGATTTTTCGGTCTTAAACTGTTTTTAAGCATGCGACAAAAAGCGCAAGTCACAGAGACGAGGAGAATCTTACGAGACTTAAAACCTCTGATCGCCAAGACTGCAGCAGGATATAAAGTTGTGAGCGCATTTCCTGTCAGCAGTAAAACCACTCACTCTGAGACTCTTAAGTTTTCAAAAGATCTGTGAGTTATTATGTGTGAAATGTGGTGCAATACTTCAGATTCAGGATTTTTAAAAGCATAAAGGATTGGAGATAAAGTCCACAGGAAGTAGAGTCGCTGTCACTAATCTGCAGCTTCACCTCGATCCGTGCGCAGTGTGGATGTAAACAGACACACGTGAGGCACTACTCTCACCTTTTTACTTTTAAAGAACACTTCAAACTAGATTAATAGTGCAGTTTTGTGGACTGGGATCATTATTTCAAATCAAATCAAACTTTATTTATAAAGTGCTTTTCATACAAAACTGTAACACAAAGTGCTTTACAGTGATTAAAAACAATCCCACATTTCCATCCACCCACCAATACACACGCCTGCCCGACCCCACACAACCAGACAACCCAAACACACACACACACACACACACACAAACACGGTAAAATACATAAAACGACACATAGTAAGATGTGAGGCTGAATACAGGCGAACCAGTTGAGAAAGCACCATCAGAGGAGCCGTCTACACCAGGAGCAGAGAGACGTCCACCACCACCAGGAACCACCACAGGGTCCAGGGGAGAGATGAAGCCTAAGCACCATCCCTCCACCAGGAGCCCACGGGACAGACCCAGAAGCCACAGCCGACCTCCACTCCTGATGCAGAGGCTCCTACAGAGGAAACACTGTAAATCCTAAAAATATGCCTAAAGTAAATAAATATAATAAATATGTACACTAGAAACAAGTAAAAGTATAAGATTTCAATCAAAAGCTAAACTAAAAATGTGGGTCTTGAGCCTGCTCTTAAAAACATGAACGTTCTCTTTGGCCCTGAGCTCCTCCGACTGCAGGTCCATAGACGGGGGCTGTAGTATTGGAAAGACGCCTCCTCTCCGTGAGTGTGTGTCCTGACTTTGGGAATGACCAGGAGCTGCTGCCGGAGGAGCGCAGGGTCCACGAGGGTTCGTAAGGTAAAAGCAATTCTGAACGATAAGAAGGCCCAAGACCATTAAGACATTTAAAAAACAGTAAAATAACTTTAAAATCGATCCTGAAACTCACAGGGAACTCATTATTTGCAGAGGACATATGCTATGGAGAATGTGGATGAGAAGCAGCACTTTAAATATACCACTTCAGAAGAGATCAGGAATAAAGTTTTTATTTTCGCTCTATTCCAAGTTTGTATCTTGCTTCTCTGTGTCCGTCACTCCTCTGCCCCTGACGCTCTGTTTTATCATCTGTTACTGTAGCGTTGCTGATGTTTGATGGTTACGATCTGATACATGACACACGCACACAAGGAGCACAGAAGCTTCAAAATCTCCTTTTTATTCTGTACAAGAACAGATGCAGATTCTCAGAGGAAAACAGATTCCTAATCAAATATTCGGATGACACGGTCCCGGTGTCGCTGCTTTCAGGATCTGAGGGAAATCCTGGTCCTGCGCTGGAGCAGTTTGTCCAGTGTTGTGAGGACAACTGGATTTGAACACTGCCAAAACTAAGGACATGGTGATTGATTTTAGACGTGCACCTTCACACAGTGTTAGTGTCATCCACGGTGTTGATGTTGAAATAGTATCTGGGCACCGTGATGGACAATAAACTGAAATACTGAAAGCATCATCAAACGAGGGCAGCAAAGAATATATCTGTTGAGAAAACTGAACTCTTTTAATGTAAACAAAATGATTCTCAGCCATTTTTATTCTTCTTTTATCAAAAGTCTGCTTTGTTTTTCTTTTATTTGCTGGTTTCAATCCTTGTCCGTGAAGGATAAAAACAAACTGCAGAACATTGTTAAAACCTGCTCAAAAATCACAGGGGTCAAACTGAGGGAGCTGCACTCTCTGTGGGAGGAGCGAGTGCTGAGCAAAGCCAAGGGTCTCCTGGCTCAGCCCGTCCATCCTCTGGCTCCTGATTTTATCCTGATACCTTCAGGGCGTCAGTTTTATGTCAAAAACTTACTGGTTCTCAAATTCTTTTGTACCCTCTTCTGTTAAATTGTTAAATTCTAAGGGTACAGTTTTCTGAATGTTGTGCACTGTAATTTGTAGATTGTCACTGAGTTCCACTGGTGGACTGACACGGACTGACCCACTGTGTGTGTTTGTGTGTGAGAAGTGAGAACTGCTCTGATATGCTGCAAATGAATTGCCCTATGGGATCAATAAAGTTTTCTGAATCTGAATCTGAAAATCACACACAAAGACAAAAAGTCAGGTCACGCCTTCCCGAACTCGGGAAGAAGAAATAGCAGCCAAAATCGGACAAATTCTGCTGTAGTGTGTGGTGGCCTTAAGAAATAAAATACCATTCGATTAAATCCATCCATATTCACTCTGGTGTTTTCCTGTTTTCATAGTAAGTTCGTTTTTACCTGTAGCTGTGATGATTGTTCTTTAGTAACAAACTGAGAAAACTGCAGTGCCCAGTGGGAGCTGGTGTCGCCGGTATAGGATATAGAAAGCTGCACATCACGCTGTCACGCAGGTTCTTTTCATTTCATTTCACTTTTCATTTCATCTTCATGTAAATCGATAAAATTGAACATGTACCAGGGACTATGAAAACAGGCTGTTGAAAATAAGCGGTTCAAGATGACTCAAACTGTTCAAATCACTCCATATACAAGTTTGAGAGTGTAAATGATGAGGGGAAACAACTATAACAAGATGAAATATCTGTGTATCATTTGTTCATTCATTTTTCAAAATAAAACCAAAAATAAGAAAAGAAAAAAAAAAATTGTCTTCATTATTTGTCTCCAAATGAATAATGATTCATTTTAAGTTTTAAGTAATGATTAAGTTTAAGTCACTGTTTTCGTGACTTAAACTTTGTGCCACATACAGACTGAACCAGGAATAAACCAAGTCTAACCCAGGACTAAACCAGGACTGATCTAGAACTAAAACAATACTAAACCAGGTCTAAACCAGGTCTAAACCAGGACTAAGCCAGGACTAAAACAGATCTAAACCAGGACTGAACCAGGACTAAAACAGATCTAAACCAGGACTAAATGAGGACTGAACCAGGACTGAGTGTCGGGTCTGGAGGTGTGTCTGCGTAGACTGTCGGGTGATCAAGACTGAGACCTGGACTAGACCAGGACTAGGACCAGGGTCGAGTCTTGGTTCAGTCCTGGTTCAGTCCAGCATTGCGGTTTAAGTCACGGAAACAGGAAACAGTCTGTTTCCATTTTTTTTCCATTATTCATTTAAACAACAAAAAACTGCAAAAAGGATTTTTTTTTTTTTTTTTGGAGACAAATAATGAAGAAAATTGTTGTTTTATTTTTGGTTTTATTTTGAAAAACGAATGAATGAATGATTGTGAAAAAGATTGTGAAAAGCTCTGAAAAGTAATTTTTGCATAATGGTTCTGCTTTAAGAAAATAAATATTAAAGAGAAAGACCTCCCACAAGAAAAGTGACATAGTGCACCTTTAAATGAAGTAATCATTAATAACACTAATCATTAATCAAACCATTTATGCCCGACCTTTTTCTGTCCCTCGGTCTCATAGATGAGTTTGTAGCCCGTCACAGGTCTGGACGGTGGTTTCCATGACAGCGTGGCGGTGCGGGGCGTCACGTTGGTGGCTCTGAGGTCTCCGGCCCCGTCTGATCCTGAAGATGAGAAAAGAGTTCATCCAGACAGAGACCACACGGGTTTGTCCACAGAGAGAAATGTCTGTGGGATCCTCAGTCGTCCAGGTGGATCACACCCGTCGACCGTCAAAAGAACTGAGGGAGAGTGAAGTCACCCATAGCGACCGGCTCCAGTCAAATGAAGCCAGTCAAGGGCAGCACGTCCATTTATAATTACAATCTATGATCTGGGCAACTGAGGGATGATACAGACAGCTTTCAAACAACTATGGGCAAGCCACCGACTGACGGGAGCTGGCCAAGAAAGTAGCAGAGGGCACAGAGTACAGGGCATAGGGCACAGAGCAAAGAGTAGAGGGCACAGGGCAAAGGGTAGAGGGCACAGGGCAAAGAGAAGAGGGCACAGAGCAAAGAGTAGAGGGCACAGGGCAAAGGGTACAGGGCAAAGAGTAGAGGGCACAGGGCAAAGGGTACAGGGCAAAGAGAAGAGGGCACAGAGCAAAGAGAAGAGGGCACAGGGCAAAGAGAAGAGGGCACAGGGCAAAGAGAAGAGGGCACAGGGCAAAGAGAAGAGGGCACAGGGAAAAGAGAAGAGGGCACAGGGCAAAAGACAAGAGGGCACAGGGCAAAGAGAAGAGGGCACAGGCAAAGAGCACAAGGCAAAGAGCATAGAGCAGTTACTTTTACCTTAGGAAGATACTTAGAATTTAAGCTTGAGAATTTCACTAAATAAAACCATTTCTTGGGCAGTGGAGAGGTCGGTGTGTCTGACCTGTGGTGGTGAAGCTGGTGCTGGCCTCTTTGCTCTTCCGGGAGTCCAGTTCACTGCTGATGGTGACAGTGTAGGTGGTGGAGGGCTGCAGACCATTCAGCTGTTCTTCTGCGGTGTTTCCAGAAACTGTGACTCTCACCTCAGGAGTCTGAACACAACACACACTCCACTCAGCTGCTTCAGTACATTCAATGCAATTCAGACAAAAGGGACCCATATTTCACCATTACACCTTGTGATGACATTAAGTTGTAATGCAACTCCATACAACTTCACTAGAATCATATGGATAATTCCAGCTCTAAAATGTCCGATCACTACAGAACTAAAGGTAAAAGGAGCTGTTAACTTGAAACGTAACATGACATCACAAGGTGGAACAGAGCATTTTGAGCATTTTGACAGACTAATTATAAAGGGTTACTCAAACATGTGAAGGAAACAAATGTAACTGCACTTCGTCCACCGCCCCCTTAACTGTGGAGTCCCCCAGGGTTCAAGTCTTGCACCTGTTCTTTTCACTCTGTACCTCCTCCCACCGAGTGTGTGAGGGAGCTGTAGACCACACCCTCACTCATCAGGTGTACACCTTCAAGTTTTCAGTTATATTCATTTGATGCCATGTTCCTTGTTTCACTCCTCTTTTCCTTTCCTTTGAGGTGATTGGTGGAGGCACTAATTCGTCCTGATTTGGACTCTGCCAAGTGCTGCTGGGGGAGGGGAGGTTTAATTGCAGAAATGGTTTTAACTATGTATCTATACATAAAAGCTGATCTTTCTAATGTAACAATGTGCAATATTAGTTTATGAAATGTAAATAGTTGAAAATAGTGTAATAATATATTTAGTCATTTTTAAATGTTCAAATTTACCTGTCTGGGGCTTAGTGGTTTAGGCCAGACTATATAATGAGAATTTTTTTGTCACTGTGTTGGTTGCCTGTTGTCTGTTATGGGGACATGCTGTCAGATCTACTCATGATGTGGCCAATTTAAAAAAGGTGAAGAATTTAGTTCCTTTTCTTTGTTTTTTTGTTGACTCCACAGGTGCTACGGGTTTCTTGGGCTAGATCACATCTGTAATCTTACAGAGTGAATAAAAAAAAGACAAAAAAATCATGGCATTTACTATCACTTCTAAGCAGATGAAGAAATTTACCTGCCACTTAAAAAAACAAAAACAAAAACAACTTGCTTCTGCCCCCTGATACCTCTCCTTCAGTGTCTTAGTGATGTCAAGTATTGGTTGGCCCACAACTTTTTAAGTCTTAACTCTTTCCCCCATGAAGACGACATTTGACGACCCTCCCTCGTTTCCTTAATGACGTCTTTTGACACCTCCGCTGTTTCACTAAAGACGTGATTTGACGACCATTACAAATGGCTCGGTTTTTCACATGTAAACAGAGGCTGTGGAGGTGGGGGGCATTACAACCCACACATACTAATATGTATGAGTTGTTCCAAGTAGGCGTCCACGGGGGAAAGAGTTAATGAAGGCAAAACTGAGGACATTGAGTGATACCAAAACACTCACTGACTCACTGAAACAGCACGTGAAACAGTCTGACACCAGCCTCAGCGTCACTATGGACAGTGGTTTTAAATTTGACAAACAAGTAAATGTGATTGTGAAATTTGGCTTTAATCATTTGGGGCGTTTATCTAAAATAATTTTTTTTAATGGTTTAAATCATTTGAACAGGTCACACTTTTTTTTCTTTTTATCTCCTCTCCTTTAGATGAAACACACTTTTCTCTGGCATCAGCCTCCAAAATTCTTCTGTATGACTTTTAACTGGAACCAAAAAATGTGAGCACATTACCCTGATTTTAGCGTGCAATGGCTTCCAGTTCGTGTTAGAATAGATTTTAAGATTTTATTGTATGTTTTTAAGCTTTGAATGTTCTGGCCCCACAGTACGACTCAGACCTCATCCAGATTTACTCCCTCACGTGCTCTGAGGTCTGAGGTCCAGCTCCAGCTCTTAGTGCTCAAGACGAGACTATGTTATACACCCCCGACATTCAACAGCTTCCACTCAAGAACAGTCAAAGAACATTAGTGCACAGACCTGTCCCTGACCCATAGACGATGGTGTACTTCTCCACAGCGGCCAGGGCGGGGCGCCACAGCAGCAGAGCCCCAGTGTCTGTGACGTTCACTGCCCTCAGGTCTGTGGGAGAATCCGGTACTGCACACACAGGTTCAGGTTCATCACATAAAGTGGAGTATAAAATGGAGCAGGATTTTTTTACATCTTTAGGTTAGTTTAGTTTAAATCACTTGTGTTTTTTTTTTTTTTTAATCTATAAACGTGTCTGACTGTGTGAGATGTGTGCGCTCACGGGTGTGGAAGGTTCCAGAGATGGGGTCACTCTCGTCCAGACCGAGCACCGACAGAATGCTGACCTCGTACGTGGAGCCGGGAGAGAGACGAGTCAGATCTATGGAGGAGTTCCCCTGGTCCAGAGACACAGAGTACGGCTCTCCTGTGCCAACAAGAGAAGCACGTGAATCCTCTGCCACATCTGACCCTCTCCTCTCCATCCTCTGACCCTCTCCTCCCCATCCTCTGACCCTCTCCTCTCCATCCTCTGACCCTCTCCTCCCCATCCTCTGCTTCTCTGACCCTCTCCTCTCCATCCTCTGACCCTCTCCTCCCCATCCTCTGACCCTCTCCTCCCCATCCTCTGACCCTCTCCTCCCCATCCTCTGACCCTCTCCTCTCCATCCTCTGACCCTCTCCTCTCCATCCTCTGACCCTCTCCTCTCCATCCCCTGCTTCTCTGACTCTCTCCTCTGTTTCTCTGACCCTCTCCTCCTCCTCCTCTCTGCAAAGTTTCCTCTCCCTTTCCTCTATTCCTCCACTGCTCCTCTCCTCTCCTCCTCTTCGCTTCCTCCTCTATCTGTCTTCTGTGTAGTTTCTTCTTACCCTCAACTCCTCCTCCTCTTCTTTCTCTAAAGTGTCCTCTCCTCCTCCTCTCCTCTTCTCTTCCCCCTGTCTCCTCCTCTCCTCTCTGTATAGTTTCAGTTTCCTCTTACCCTGAACTCCTCCTCCTCTTCTTTCTGTAAAGTGTCCCTCCTCTTCCCGTCCTCCTCTCCCTCTCTTCCTCTCCCGTCTCCCCCTCCTCTCCTCATCCCCCTTTTCTTCCTCTTCTTCTCTCTGTAAAGTGCCTCTTCTCTCCTCCTCTTCTCCCTCTCCTCCTCCTCTCCTTTCTCCCTCCTCTTTTCCTCCCCTGTCTCCTCCTCCTCTCTGTATAGTTTCCTCTTACCCTCCTCTCCTCCTCCTCTCCCCTCCTCTCTCTCTCCTCCCCATGTCTCCTCCTTCTCTCCTCTCTATAAAGTGCCCCTCTTCTTCTCCTCCTTCTCTCCTCTCTCCCCCTCTTTTCCTTTCCCTGTCTCCTCCTCCTCTCCTCTCTGTGTAGTTTCTTCTTACCCTCAACTCCTCCTCCTCTTCTTTCTCTAAAGTGTCCTCTCCTCCTCCTCTCCTCTTCTCTTCCCCCTGTCTCCTCCTCTCCTCTCTGTATAGTTTCCTCTTACCTTCGACTCCTCTTCCTCTCTTCTCTGTAAAGTGTCCCTCCCCCCCCTCCATCTCCTCTCCCTCTCTTCCTCTCCCGTCTCCTCCTCCTCGTCCCCGTCTCTTCCTCCTCTCCTCTCTATAAAGTGTCCCTCTTTTTCTCCTCTCTTCCTCCTCTCCTCTGTATAGTTTCCTCTTAGCCTCGCCTCCTCCTCCTCTCCTCTTTTTAAAGTGCCCCTCCTCCTCTCCTTTTCCTCCTCTTCCCTCCTCTCCTCTTTCTCCTCTCTTCCTCTCCTCTCTGTACAGCGTCTTACCCTCCTCTGTGTGGGTGTATGTCACTTTAAACCCAGACACTTTGGACTTGGGTTTGGTCCAGGAGACGGTCACGGAGTCCTCGGTGACGTGATCAAACACCAGGTCCGTCGGCGGCTCTGGACCTGGGGGGACACGCGCCTTTATCCAGCATGTAATAAAAGCTCCAAAACAAGACGCTGCGAAGGGCCCGACAATAACAACCAAGGGACACGACTAGAATCTAATATTACACTTTTTACAAACTGTATGGAAGATTTCCAGCTCCTGTATGGCAAAAGGTTCAAAACTGACTCTTGTGAGCTTCAAACCATGTTATAATGTTGTTAACCTCCTCAAAAACAGAGCTGGAGTTGTGTTTGCTTCATTCACATGTGTCTGTCTACATCCCCAAAGCTCAAAACACTCCTTTCCACCTTGTGATGTCATGTAGTGTTCAGGTTAACGTCTCTTTTTACCGTTAGTTCAGTAGAGATTGGCAGTTCCAAAGCTGAAATGATCCAAAAGATTCTAGTGAAGGTATAAGCAGTTTCAAAACCCAGTGGAGCGCTTCCTGTATTACCACATGATGACATCACAAGGTGGAACAGAGTGTTTTCAGTCTGAAAGATGAACTCATGTGAATGAAACAACACTCAACTATATTTTGAAGAGGAAACATAATGTAGATTGAAAAATAGAGCAATATAGATTTTAATTTGAATAACTATTTTAATGCTGATATATTCTTAAAGGGATAGTTTGGATTTTTTGGCATGTATCTGTATGTCATCCCCCTGAGCAGTGTCGTGCATCAACACTGACTTACCCCCGACAGCGTCCGGTGAGCCCAGATACTGGCCGTTTTCAGTGTTGACAAAAGTAGTCCAGCAAGTTCACTGGGGACTGTATAATAAAGCATTTTTCTTCTCAACACAAGATGTGTTCAAAAGAGTGATACATTTGCATCACAAAACCATCGTCCTCAAAAAAGTCAGACCTCATAATCGCTTGGCACTTTTCTTTCCATTCGTATCACTGCGCGCTGCCGCCAGGTGACAGCAGCGTACGGATCCATCACTTTCTGCAGTTGTTCGGCAGTGTTTACATGCGCAAACCGCCGTGATGTGAGAGAGCTAACGAGAGAGCTAGAGACATAAGTATATAAACTTGTATAATATACATAAGAATATATCTAAAAAATGGAGCGAACTCTTGATTCTCCAGGCTGCAACAACAAAAATCTGTCTGAATCTCCACACACATGTCACTGTTTTCCTGTCACAGACTTTGTGCTGAGGAAACTTTGACTTCTTGCCTTTGGCTTCAATGTGGAAACCAAACCAGGTAAGAACGAAGAAGTGCCGCTATGTTTACAAGACGACAGGCTCAAGAATCAGCTGTAACTCTGTGTGCAGTAAATCACTCAGTGTCATATCACCAGTGAAGCTTCTACAAAACATAACTTTATAAGTCGACTGTTATTACTATTGTAAATGTCTCGTACACTGTTGGCAGCAGCTACGTGGACGTGTGGATGATTCATGTTTCTATTAGTCGTCCATACTTCAGTCACAGTGTCGACTCTATGTTCACTGTATACGAGTTTCTAAATGACGTGATGGTGATTGTCGCTCACTCGGTCTCTCACGGCTCCAGCTTCAACTTGTATCACTTCTCTGTCTCTCTTCTCTCTCTCTGCTCGTTCTAACTCCATCTGGTGAAATTCTTCATCAGTATATTCGGGTTCATAAAGATCTCCCCTTGTCTTTGTGGTAAAGGCAAAGTCTTTATTGTCGGTGTCGTAGTCAGACATGTTGTCACTAACATTCTGAGCAGTAAACAAAGTGAACCAGGCGCGGCTGTCACCTGGCGGCAGAGCGCAGTGATACGAACGGAAAGAAAATAGTGCCAAGCAATTATGAGGTCTGACTTTTTAGGCGACGATGGTTTTGTGATGCAAATATATCACTCTTTTGAACACATCTTGTTTTGAGAAGAAAAACACTTTATTATACAGTCCCCAGCCAACTTGCTGGACTACTTTCATCAGCACCAAAACCGGCCAGTATCTCGGTTCACCGGACGCTGTCGGGGTAAGTCAGTGTTGATGCACGACACTGCTCACGGGGATGACATACAGATTTATGTCAAAAAATCCGAACTATCCCTTTAATTACAAAAGCATTGGACATTATGGACAAGTTGTTCATGTTATAATTGGCTCTACTCATGCTTACATCACAAACCAGACGAACATAATCAAATGCTACAATGAAATGAACATGAAGAAAAGTGGGACATTTTCTCATTTTTTTCTAGATTTTGTCAAACATTTTACAGCAAACAGAGTCTGTCGGAAGTTGTAATCACATGTTTCCAAACGTCTTCCTGGTTTGTGACGTAAGCGTGAATAGAGTCTGTTTGGTGTTTTGGTTCAAGACAATTATCCAATCAGAAAGCATAACAAGCATCACATGACTCTCTCATTTTGGTTGTTTAATGCTGAAATCCAGTGTGTTTAAATCTAAAACGCCTCTCTCTGATCTGAACGGTCATGACCTAAACCCCAGCACCTACAGCCAGTCATACAGCTCCTTTAACTACAGTGTTTTTCGGACTATAAGTTACACTTTTTTTTTTTTTTTTTTTTTTTTTTTATGGTTTGGGTGATCCTGCAACTTATATATTAAAATTTTCACACTAACAGCAGAGAGAGGTTCTAGTCTTGTGTGTGAGTATCTGCTGCTCCTGTTCCTCCTGTACCACTGTCACTTCACTGTACTGTGCATGTCTCCTGCAGAAAGAGCCTGTGTCCGGCTGCAAATAGTGAAATCTGCAACCGAAAATGGTAATCGAGCAGCAGAAATAAAGTTTGGAGTGAGTGAGAAATTTGTGACACCGGGAGGATGCACCAGGAAACTTTCCTGAAGTCACTGGATCGACAGCTAAGAGGAAGTGACTCTCCGTTGTTCAGAAGTGACACCGAGGATGAAGAATTGAATGGATTTAGTGATTTGGAGTGAGATGGAGAGTTTGTTAAACTTGTTCTGTTCTGTTGTTTATAGTTTATCTGAAGAACTGTGAAATATGTGACGTTAACAGTCTGTTGTTCTCTCTTCAGTTGTTATTACTACAACTTGACTTTCATGATGAAATGTTGGTTCCTTATAAAATAAATTTCCCCAAAAAAGTGCAACTCATAGTCTGGTGTATATATGTTTTTTTCTTCTTCATTATGCATTTTTGGCTGGTGTGATTTATACTCTGGAGCAATTTATAATCCGAAAAACATGGTAATCTGTTTATCTGGTAGATTTTATACTCAATAAAAAAGAACTGGAGGTCAACATTTTGTGTCGTTTTAGTTCTTGGTCAATTAACATTTTAACTAACCATGTACAAGGAGTTAAATGTGTATGCACCCACAAACCAGCAGGTTAGTGGTTCAGTTCTTATTCAAGTGCGTATTACTGTTGTACGACATTGTACATTTGAATCGTTGTGATGGGGCTTAATCCGTGTGTCATTCGTTCATTTGTTTTTCAATATAAAACCAAAAATAAGAAAACGAAAAAACAAAACAAACAGAAAAATGTTTTCTTCATTATTTGTCTCCAAAACCAAAATGATAAAACAGATAACGATTTGTTTTTTTCTGTTTTCAATTTTGTGTTTAAATGAAGAATGGAAAAAATGGGTAACGGACCGTTTCCCGTTTACGTGACTTCCGTGACTGCAATGTCGAACTTTTGCGCCGCATACAGACTGAACCAGGACTGATCCAAGTCTGGGACCAGACCCAAACCAGACTGGGACTGAGACTGAGACCGGAACTGAAACGGGGACCATACCGGGACTGAGACCGGAACTGAGACCGGGACTAGATCGGGACCAGACCGGGACTGACACCGGAACGGAGACTGGGACCAGAGCAGGACTGAGACCGGGACCAGACCGGGACTGAGACCGGGACCAGACCAGAGGGTCAGAGCCCACAGTAGGGCCGGAGCTCGAAGCTGAGGCTCGGACGCAGCGGAGGCTCGGAGTCAAAGCTCGGAGTCCCCTCTGGTCCCGGACCTGGATCAGTCCTGGTTCCGTCCGTATGCGATGCAAAAGTCCGACATCGCAGTCACAGAAGTCACGTAAACGACCAACGGTCGTTATCTGTTTTTTACATTCTTCATTTAAACACAAAATCGAAAACTGAAAAAAAAAATAAAAAAATCATTATCTGTTTTTTCATTTTGGTTTTGGAGACAAATAATTGTTATTATTTTTTCATTTTCTCACTTTTTGTTTTATACTGAAAAACGAATGAACGAATGACACGTGGATTGGGTTTGCTGAGACATGGAGGACATCTGGGATAAAAATCTGATATAAAGTATATTTTGTCCAAACAATGCTTAAAATTGTGGATATGAATTGAATTTTGGAATAACTCCTGTTGGTGTGGAACGTTATTGTCAAGCCCTTGTACACTTTTAAAAACACAAAACAGATGAGACGATGTTCACAGTTCTGGACAGACGATGATGCAGGACACTGATGATGAGGACACATGTAATGTTTATGGGAGTGTGTGTGTATATATGCACACACATATATACAGTATACACTTATACAACATGGACACTGAAGCGGAGACCTGCAGCACCAAAACACACTCACGGGGGTTAGAAATGATCAGCCCTGAAAACAAAACAGTCAAACATCAAAATGAAATAGTGCGATGGTCCAGTGAGAGAAACTGTACCCTCAGAATGTACAGTTTTCAAGAGCAGCTCAGATCTTGACGTGAGATGAAGGCTTAAGAAACGATTACGTCAGCACATTTAGACGAATCGCACAGATGACAGTGTTTCCCCCTGAACGCTTCAAGACGCACCGCGAAACATTTCTCCTGTGGGCGTTCGCTATTTCTTTGGCTCTTTGGAGATTTCGTTGCTTTGCCTTGCTCAAAAAAAAAAAAAAAAAAAAAAAAAAAACATGCATTCTTCGTCTTGCCGGGGTCACTTTACGCAGATCTAACTTGTAACTTTGCCTGGTAGTGTCTCCTGCTCGTCTCCATGGAAACAGATAACATTCTAGGTAAAGCAATAACATCTATTTATCAGAAAGGTTAAATAGTGCTCTTTTAATAAATGATCTGAAAATACTGCCCCCTATGTTCACCCTGTCTTCACCTGACTTTACTGCATTAAAAAACGTGAAAAACAGATCTAGTTTGTTAAAAGAGTTTGCAGTGGTCCAAAGTTATTCCTCACTTACCTCATGCATTTAGAGCACCCTAATTATTCACAATGATTTCATGAGCGCTTTTCACAACTCTCACACAAAGACCAGAGTGGAGGTTTTGCTGTCATGGTCATGTCTGGTGTACACTGACTGCAGGTGCGGTGCGGTTCGAGACACGTGTGGGTCCCGCAAGACCAGTGTTGGGAAGGTTCCTTTTAAAATGTATTCCCCTACAGATTACAGATTACATACCCCAAAATGTAGTTTGTAACGGAATCCATTAAGGTGAGTAACGTAATCTGAATACTTTGGATTACTTAAAACTACAAGAATGAAGCAACCACATCCTGAAAATTCTTGTTTGTTCTCTTCAAATTGTCTGTTGAGCTCAACTCTCTATGAACCGGTATTTGCTGTAGAGAAGCAAAGACGAAGATGTTTTGTCTGCTAAAAGACAATAAAAAGCCCAATCTTTCCTTAATCAGATTCAAAATATTATTGACAGAGAAATGCTTTTTATATGAGATCATTGCTGCCTTCAATTATGTCCACCTACTGTTAGTGTCATACTGTTTATTAAAAAAATTATAATAAATCACTTTCAGTACAAACATAAAGGCACCAGCCCAGTAAAATCAGTAATATTGGATGTTTTTTACTCAAAAGGATGCAGAATCAGATTATCAACAAGAATGATTATGAATGACCTCGTCCACTGTGTGACAGACGCCACCAACGTTAACAAGACGTTTACATCGCTCTTACTGCCGTGTTCTGTTTGGGTTTCCGACAATGAGTGGAATTATCAAAATAAAATTTAAAAAAATGAGATATAGCCCAAAATGTGAAAACAGGAAAATACCTCCATGTAATCCATTTATTTCAACAAAGTAACTGTAATCCAATTACCACTCACTGAAACAGTAACTGTAACTGAATACAGTTACTCATAATTTGTACTCTGATTACGTAACTCCAGTACATGTAATATGTTACTCCCCAACACTGTAAAAGACGTAGAAAGTCATTCAAATCAGTAGCACCCTGCCACACTGACCTCGGTGTAAGTAAGTCTTTATTTATATAGGGCTTTTCATAGACATTTTCTGTCCCCAAAGACGCTTTACAGAACATTATTCATTCACTTTATACCTCTATGGTGCGAGTGAGGTGCGGGTGCGGTACGGGTGCGGTACGGGTGCGGGTGCAGGTGCGGGTGCTGTGCGGGTGCAGGTGCGGGTGCTGTGCGGGTGCAGGTGAGGCGGCGGGCCTGTGACAAGAATTTTGCCAGACAGCGCCGCGGTCTCTGACATTAAACTGACAAAATCACCCACAAAGCACAGAACTGACACATCTGATGTATTTTCAAAATAAAATATCCCTGCACACTCCTGGTACTTCGCAAATGTACTTATCTATTGTAGATTGTCACAGTATCTAACAGCACGAGAAAGTGGCCGCAGTGTGAAATGCTGCTGTTGTTTACCAAAAAGCTTCTTGTACGTGCTAATCCTTTTATTCTCTGGTGAGCTACTCATACAAAACGAAAAGGCCAGCGAGCTACTCATTTTAGCTGAGTAATGGAGTAAATATTAGAGACTTAGATGGGGTACAGTTTGATGCCTATAAAACATTTATTATTGCACAAAGGTAGACATAAGAATGACACATGGTAATAGGCATTTAATCAAATCAAATTTTAGTTATTTGCCTCAGAAATCCCTTGGTGAGCTACTCTGAAGCGAGTGGAGGGCTACTGGTAGCTCCTGAGCTACAAGTTGGAGACCTCTGTGCTAATATATCGCGTGAACTCCCAACCAGAGCGCGAATCCCTGTGAATATGTTGTCTCAGGAGTGCAGTTTCCGCACTCTGCCCACAGCCCATCATGACCGCACAGCAGCAGAGAGCGCAGTCAGTCGCAGTAAAACCGCACCGAACCCGCACTGCATCAGTCAGTGTACACCTGGGGTAAGACTAACATGGTAACAGAGCACTTCCTGATTCACAGACAATAAGACAGAAAGAGCTGCTTGTACGATATATCTGCAGGTGCAGCTATTCTACACGCAATACTGATGCTAAGACGCACAAAAGGAGCTGCTGAAACATTTTAAAGGGGGAAACACGGATACATGTATTTTATGAATGAAAAGCAGGATGTAGTTTGCTGACACAACATTCACACGAGTGGCAGAGTAGTTAGCCCTGCTGTACCTGTGCTTATGACCAGTTTGGAGAGCCGGGACAGAACGCCGGACCCTTTCCCCAGAACAGTGAGCTTATAATCGGATTCAGAGAAGACCTCATCCAGCCTCTGCGGTCCTCTTGGATCTTCAGACTCTTTCATTTTTCTTAAAGCTTTGTCATCACCCTGTCCATTATCGCTCAGAGACTGTTTTTCTCCTTTTCCGTCACTCAAAGATGGCTTCTCTTCTGATAGCTCGGGCGTATCTGTCGAAGCTGGATGCATTTTGCTTGACAGAGGCAAAGAAACATTACCACGCCTCACGGCGGGCGCGGTTTTATTCCGAAACTGTTGCAGATTCGGTCGTAATCGTCGAATAACTGTCCGACTTGGTTCCCGTCTCTGATTCGTGGCTGCACCTCCCTCTTTTGGTGAATCAAGTTTTTCATTTTCATTCTGAATTCCGTGACCTTCTACGGGATCAGGGTCTTCTTCCCCTCTTGTTGTGACCGCGTTTTTGATGCTTCTCTCTGGTTGATCTAAATTTGGTCGCAATTGTCGAATAACCGCCTGACTGGGACCTCTTCTCTGATCCGTGGATGCACCTCCCTCTTTTGGTGAATCTGTTTTTTCATTTTGACTTCCATGACCTTCTACAGAATCGGGGTCTTCTTCTCCTCTTGTTGTGACCACGTTTTTGATGCTCCTCTCCGGTGGATCTAAATTTGGTCGTAATCGTGGAATAACCGTCTGACTGGGTCCTCTTCTCTCATCCGTGGATGCGCCTCCCTCTTTCGGTGAATCTAGTTTTTCATTTTCATTCTGAATTCCATGACCTTCTGTGGAATCAGGGTCTTTTTGTCTTCTTGTTGTGATCACTTTTTTGATGATCCTCTCAGATTGATCTAAATTTGGTCGTAATCGTCGAATAACCGTCCGACTTGGTAATCCTCTCTGACCCGTGGATGCACCTCCATCTTTTGGTGAATCTAGTTTCACTTTCAGAAACATTTTTAATTCCATGACCTTCTTGGGATTCAGTTTCTTCTTGTGTTCTAGTTGCAGCCACGTCTTGGTAGCTCCTCTCTGGTTGATCTGAACCACTGACGCCATCTCGAGCTGCGATTTTGCCTTGAAAACGCAGTGGCACCCTTCCCATTGGCTGAACTCCTGGTCTGAACCGTCTTCTAAAAAGTGGTGAACCAGAATTGTTTGTCCCTTGAGAATCTGGGCCTGAATTTTGAGTTTGCTGTTGTTCTGGATTATTTTGACCAATATCCTTCGCAGCCTTATCATCGTCTGAATGTAGACTCAAATCCTCTTCCTCTATGTTACTTGAACCACGATTTTCCAAATTTTTTAGCTCATCTTGTGAAATGTTCGGATCATTCTCTTCCTTTTTTACATTTTTGTCCATTTCATCATTTTCAATTTCAATTCTTTGTGTAAAAATGTCAATGCTGTCTTTGCCTAAATCCGTTTCCCCTGTGTTTAAACCTTTCAGCTGTTCAGACTCATTAGTCTGACTCATGATTTTGCTTTCTTCATTACCTGGTTCATGTCTGTCGCTTGGAATCTGTGGTCCAGTATTAACAACTCCCATTTTGCCTTCTTCCAACTTTGAAATATGTAACCTATCTTTTGCATTTTCAACAAATTTTGGAACATTATCTACATTTAAATTTGGATTTTCTGAAACTGAAACTTCAGTTTTAGCCCCTGCTCCTCCCTCAGCCTTATCCTGCATGGCACTATTGCTGTCCCTGTTTTGGTGTCCATTTGGGGCACTTTCGGCTGTCAGGTTCTTGCGTATTGGTCCTCTTTGTGGTGGTCTAAAAAATAAGCGCGTCCTGTTTTGAAAAGGTCCTGTAAATTGATTTGGTCGCCGTGGATACACAAGCCTTGAGCGGTTAAAACTTGCTCGGGCTAAAGGGAATCTATCTTTTGGCATGTTTGGTCCGGTCTCTCCTGGAGGTACAGTGGTGGGCATCCCGTCTACCCCTGCTCCCTGTGGCTCTGCCGTTTGCGTTTTGTTGTTTAAAAGTCGAATCGGGCGTCTATAGAACCTACTACTGGGGTGAGTTTTATTCAGAAAAGGTCTCACATGTGGTACACTTGGACGTTCTAACCCCGGTGCCATCGCTTGCTTTGGTTTTGCTCCTTCAGATTCTCCTTCGTTGTTCAAATCAGTTCCACTGTCACTATTCAAAGATGGTTTTTGAGTGACAGGGAATGGTGTATTTGTTGAACTTGAAGTCATTTTAGATGATGAGGGCAAAGAAGCATCGCTATCTCTTGTAATAAGTCCAGTTTTGTTCCTTAAATGCCACAAATTTGGTCGTGGTCGACGAACAATTGTGCGACCGGGTTGAGTTCGGCGATATGTAGATGTGCTTCCTTCTCTGGGCGATTCCATGTCATCTTCCGGTCTGGGATCGTCCAAATTCTCGTTTCTTGAGTTATCGTCGTCTTTTATATTTGTCTCCACATTTGTAAGAACTGAAATTTGTGTTGCAGAAGTTGGAGAAGCTGTTTTAATTTGTGACCTTTCAGATGACAAAGAGGTAATGCGGGGAGTGTCTAAATATCTGATGGACTTTTTAATTGTAGAAATCGGTTTTAACCCTTTTATGATTTGTTCAGCGACTATTTCTGCTTCTGAGTCAATATTGGAAGGCTCGGACACGTGAATGGAAAATGTGGTTACGTTTAATTTGTTAAAAGTGTCAGTCAAAAGTCTTTGTAGAGGATATGGCTGTGCCAAGCTGCGATCTTCAGGTATTTCTAAATCTTTGCTTTGTGGTGGTTCTTGTTCGCTTCCTTGGGCTCCTGGTGACCTTTCAGCTGTTCCTTCTGTCTCGCTCTCTGCACATCCACTGGTTTTGTCCTTTTGGATTAATCTTCCGTGTGTGACTTTAACTCGGTTAAGACAGGTCCGCTTTGGCTCTGGAGTGGTCAGACCGGTGCCAGTGTCTCCTTCCTTCAGGTTCATTTCTTTCTTTGTTTCTAAATTGGTCCCAGATTCGACCGTTGGGTAACTATCTCTTTTGGCACCAGTAGAGGGCGCCACTTGGATTCTTTGGATCACTTTTGTAATGTTGGGTTTGGGTACTTTTCCAGGTCTCGGTGTTATGGGTTTTTTAATATTTTTATTGTTATTTTCAGTTGTGAGGTTTAGTGTGTCCTCAGTGAAGGGTCCTACGGTCAGAGCTGCCACTAGAACGTTTGCTGAACCTGGAGATATGAGAAAATCAGGGTTTGGAGAAGAACAGGGTGATGGCAGATTAAACAGCTGTGGTTCCATCTGTGGGTTTTATAAGTGGTTTTACAGTAAGAGGCACACAGGAGCAACTACTAAAATGAAGAATAACATATTCTTAGTCCAATCATTAAAGTGTATGTTCCATAGAGATTTTAAAGGCAGTGGGAGTATTAGCAGTACTAGTAGCAGCAGTCGCAGCAGCAGTAGTAGTAGTAATAGCAGCAGCAGTAGTAGTAGTAGTAGTAGT